>NW_023416325.1:2620000-2780000 GCF_014108235.1 Myotis myotis | reverse complement strand
CTGCAGTACATGCACCTGCTAAAGACCAGAACCCCTAGGTGAGGTGAAGGTGGTCAGACTGGTGGGATGAGGAGTAAGGCGGATGCCTGGAAGGCTCAAGAGAAGGGTCTGAGCACATCCGGGAGGTTCCGGATGCTTTTTTCTAGCGTGAGTCATGCGCAGGAGACCAGACAGCAGCTGAAGAAACAGGCCGTGGCTTACCCCTGAGTGGAGAGAGGTCACGGGTTAGGGCGGGAAAAACAGACTGTCATCAGGTGCCGAAGCGCAAGGCAGCACCAGGGACAGCTCCACGCTGACCTGTCCAGGTCCCGTGCCTGGTAAGAGGAAAGGCCGAGATTCCAACCCGGGGCCCATTGATCACCTCCTTCAACTGTCTCCTGCTTCTCCCCTTCTCGTCCTGCTGACTTCTGCTTGTGTAAACTTTGCTGAGAATTTGAGCAGAAATAGTAAATAATGAAGCTTCAGAGGGTTGCACTAATTTCCCAGACATTTAATCAATACGGAGCTGCCCTGTTCATTACAGCTGTCAAAAATATGCAAAATCGCCCATCTGGCCCTTGCAGGTACGAAGCTCGAAGCTCAGAGCTGGAATCACCAGTTGCTCGCCTAATTACCACGCCCCCTGTTCCCTCATCGGAGGTCTCGCCATGAACCAGGGGCAACCAGCTCAAGTATAAAGACAAACAGTAAATATTTGACATGGCCTTGCCTGGGCTGGGGTCCTGAGCGGTGGCTGAGTTGGGTCCCTGCCGATGAGAAATACAGCTGGAGTTTTCTGGAAGAGCAACTTCCCCACCCAGACTCTCCCCAGCTCCCCACCCAGACTCTCCCCAGCTCCCAACCTCCTCCCTTCTGAGGCCCCTCCCTGCCCCTCAAATATTTAGACCTATTAAAAACCATTGGGGGGGAAAAATGATCTATACAAAAGCTTTGCATAAAAAAGTGATCAATGCAAATTCCTCGGAGGAAATTGCTTCAACAGATGGAAACGGCCCATTTGCAACAAATGCCGCTGGCTGTGCAGATGGTAATTATGGGATGTATGTAAACATGCAAGCTCTGGCAAGCAGAGCAAACTGCACGGCTGCACTCAGCCTGCATGGAGGCCGCCTGCCCTGGCACTGCCTCTGCCCTGACTGGCCTGCAAGTTGAATCCAGGGGCACCTAAGGATGTGGGGTTGGAACCCAAGACCTATTAGCCTAGCCTCAGTTTCACTACAGGTCTTTCTGAAATGGTTCCTGGGACCAAACCCTACATCCTCTAAGCTCTTGGTGGAACAAGGCCACAGTGTGACTCCTGGAAGGGAAAAAAAAAATCAACATATATTGAACACTTACTGTATGCCAGATACTGTGCTGTTAGCCTGGAATGCATTTTCTTGCTTAATCTCTACAAAGGTCTTGGTGGGTTGACATCATCATTATCACCACCACCACCACCACCACCACCATTTTGCAAATGGAGAAACAGAAGCTTGCAGAGGGGAAGTGATTTACCAAGATCAGCAGGCTAGGAAGTAAGGGAGCCAAGATGTATCAGTTAGCTATTGCTGAGTAACAAACAATCCCACAGCTCCGTGACTTCAAATAATAAGCATTTGTTATAGCTGATACATCTACAGGTGAACTGGGTTTTTCTTCTGGTCTTGGTTGGCCTTAGCTAATAATGACCGGGCTACTCATGTATCTAGACGCAGGGCCTCTCTGAGGTCTAGTGATTGTTGGGCTGGTATGATGGGAGTTAAGAGCCATACGTCTCTCACCCTCCATCAGACTCATGGGTAAGTTCTAAGAAAGACACAGAAGTGCCCAGGCCAGACCCTCTCGCTCTGCTTATTATTCTGTTGTCCAGCCTCCTGTGAGGGGAAGGGCTGGAGGGGGACGCAGCGCTGTCAGGAAGGGGTGGAGAGCTGGGGCTCACGCTTGTAAACCTGGTTTATATGCCAGATCTGCCGTTACCCAGGTATTCGATTCTGCAGCCTCTGACTCAGAACTCCTCCAGCATTAGAATCCTTAGGGTGTGTTCTGCTCCAGGCCTTGTGAAGAAGGAAGCGTTATCATCGTACCCATTTTGGTGATGAGGAGACTGAGGCTTAAAGAGTTGAGGAGAATCATTCAAAATAATCTCAAAGGCCCTGAATCTGACATGGAGACAGAACCTACGTCCCTTGACCTCCAAGCCACCGAGGGACACCCGAGGTGGGACCCCAAGCTGGACCTGTAACGTCTCCCAGATCCGACAGCCTGTTCCCTGGCCCCATTGGAGCATCCAGTGTCCTCATCCTTCAGACACGGCAGAGAAGCTGGATTCCTCTCCCCGGTGTCATCTGCTCCCCCCACATTGATCTCCAGTTTTATGAGGGTGACAGGCCATACCTTTTAATTGCATTATTACATCTTTATGGTCTGCTGATTGCGCAGGTCTCCTCCGCTGGGCAGCCGGGCCCGGGAATTTATATGCGGAACTGAAACGTTTATTGGAATCATATTGATAAAGGCATACTGTGAAACGGCCTGTGGCTCTTAAGGACAGGCTGGGGTCCTCAGGAGGCAGGGGAGAAGGCAGGTCAACAGACTCCCCAGGACAGAGTGGGTCACTCATGAGATATGAGGGCAGCACACCCTGCCCAACTCTTCAATATTTCCCACTTCTTCATCCACCTGTTAGGCTCTGGGCAGGAAAAGCTGCAGGGAGAGGGGCTAGGAGACTGCAGAAGAGGGGCAGAGGTCCAGGCTCGTGGATAAGTCGGCATCGAAGGTGGGCCTCCTCCTGCCAAGATGGGGGAGGGCGCTTCGGGTAGAGGCTGGGGATGAACAACGATGTATGAGGAGCCAGGGAAGAGCGAAGAATGGGCTTCACAGGGAGGACAACATCTGCAAGGAATATATTTAGCCTGCTTGCCAACTCCCCTTGAGTGTGGATTAGACACTTCAAACTTGGTGTGTCCCAAACTGAACTGACACCCCCTTTCTATTCGCACTGGGGATCGAGCCTGCAATCTGGGCATGTGCCCTGACCGGGAATCGAACTGTGTTCATAGGTTGACGCTCAACCCATCATCATCATCATTATCATCATCATCATCATCATCATCATCATTATCACCACCACCACCACCACTATTTCGCAAATGGAGGAACAGAGGCTTGGAGAGGGGAAGTGACTTTCCCAAGATCAGCAGGCTAGGAAGTAAGGGAGCCAAGCTGTATCAGTTAGCTATTGCTGAGTCATAGCAGGCTGTAACCCTATTTTAAGTCGCAGTTCCACCCACAGTGCTGTCTGCTGCCCGATCCTGCCTTTTCTTTCTTCACAGCAATTCTCTCCGCCCAATATGCCCTATAGTTTATTATTACTGTTATCTGTCTGTCCCGCCAGAATGTAAATTCCTTGGGGGATGGGACTTCCATCCATTTTATTCATTGCTGCGTCTCCAGCAGTGAGAACAGAGTTTGGCGTGTAGTAGGTGCTCAATTAATATGTGTTTAATGAATTCATGAATGAATTTGTTTCGAGCCAGGTCCCGGGGGAGGGGGGGCCTTTGGTACTGCTGGAGCTTGTAGGCTCAAACACTGGGCTCAGAAGGAGAAAATGAACAATTCTCTGAGGGCTCTTCTCCCATCAGTGAGAGCCTGGGAACCACTCACGGGAGAGGACGGACAAGGACGAACCTCAGGGGAGGTCAGGAGGTACCAGAAAAGGGAGGCACTGTGATTAATAACCATCAGCGATGGGTTGTGTTGGGTGAGCATTGAGATGCCTATTGATCAGAGAAGTAAACACAAATGGCTTCCAAGTGTCCCTCTGGCCCTGGGTCAATAGGCTTCCATATACAAAGAGGCCAGGAGCTGTTGCCGATACCTGGGATATCTTAATCAGGGCGGCTGAGAGCGCTGCACCGTTGGGAGGTGTAACTGCATTGTGAGGCACTGTAGTGTAGATGCTCTATTCATTCATTCACTCACTCACTCACTCACTCACTCATTCATTCATTCATTCGCTCATTCTGTCATTTGCTCATTCAACATATTCTACAGGTAAAGCTTCTTGGAGGCATACGGGGATGGAGCAATGAACAAGAAGCAATCCTTGTCTTGATGGGGCTCACAGAACAGATAATTCAGAAAAGTGCTTGCATGAGAATGACGCCACATGCAGATACAGCCTCCGGGGGTACACTCTGCAGGTGTGTGACGGAGAGTGTTCATGCACGCCCAGGCGAGACAGCGTGGACCCGTGCGCGTGGGGATATACATGCGGAGAAGGTGGGAGCCGTGTCTGACTCGCTCACTGCTGAATTTCCAGCACCTGGCACATGGTGAGTGATCAATAAACATTTGTAGAGCGAATGCATAAATGCGTGCTCTTGTGTAAAAGTTAAAGTGATCTGTTTTCCAACTCGGCAATCTGTTCTTTGAGCTTTCTGTCCAGGAAATACATCGATAGAACACTTGGCATCACTCTATGCACCTACGTTCCTTTTGTGCATTTATTTAAAAAAAATTTTTTTTTTATCTGTGAACAACATACACAGGGTGTGTACATCTTAATGAATTTCTACAAGATGTGCTCTCCGGGGCGTGTCACCCAGCTCAAGAATCAGCGGCAGATTTTCAGCATCTGTACAGTTTTCTTGTGCCCCGATCAGTCACTGTCTGAGGGTAGCTACCGTCCCGTCCCCTAGCGACAGAGAATAGTTTGGTCTGTCTGCACGTTCTGTCAATGCAAATGGGCAGCAGGTACTCACCTGCATCTGGCTTCTTTCCCTCAGTCTTATGTTTGAGAAAATCCTCACATGTCCCGGGAAAGGTCGAGACTGTTTTCATTTTTATATCACAAGGATTGGCAAATTCGCCCTGGCAAGGGCCAGAGAGTAAACGCGTTAGGCTCCGTGGCTTAGACGATCTCTGTTGTAACTGTCATCTTTGCCGTTGCAGCACAAAAGCTGCTACAGGCAATATGTGATGAATGGGTGTGGCTGTGTTCTAATAAAACTTTATTTGTAAAACAGGAAGTGGCCCTGCTGGCGTGGCTCAGTGGCTGAGTGTTGACCTATGAACCAGGAGGTTGTGGTTTGACTCCCGGTCAGGGCACGTGCGCGGGTTGCAGCCTCGATCCCCAGTGTGAGGTGTGCAGGAGGTACCGGTCGATGATTCTCTCTCATCATGGATATTTCTCTCTCTCTCTTCCCCTTCCTCTCTGAAGTCAATAAAATATATTTAAAAAAAATAAATAAATCAGGAAGTGGCTGGATATGACCATGGGCTGGGTTTGCCATTACTGTATATGCCTTCCTGGGAACGTAGCACAGTTTATCCATGTAAGTGTCGATGGACATTGGGTAGCCTCAGATTTAGGCTTGCACACACCCATTGGTTCATGTGTCTTCATGTTCATTGGGTGTATACTGGGCATGGATCTCTGGGTCCTAAAGTTGGGAGGTGTTCGGTTATAGGAGGTACCGCCAAGCAAGTGAGCGAGGCACCGCTGGGTCTCTCAAGGTGGGCTCTGTGCTTCAACAGCGTGCAGCTGCTTTCTTCCCCTTCCGCCTGCTGTGCCTTCCCGGGCCCCACTCACTTCCATCACCAGGGCCTGCCTCGCAGGCTGCGACGTCACTGCAGGGATGCAGGCAAGAGAGCCACCAGCTCGCCTGAAACCGGGCAGAGCCAACTGCAACTGGGAACCCAGGGGCTGGGGGCACAATGCCATTTACTGTCCTTGCCATTCCAGCCCTCCTTTTTTTAGAAAATATATTTGCATTGATTTCAGAGAGAAAGGGAGAGGGAGAGAGAGGGATAGAAACATCAGTGATGAGAGAATCATTGACTGGCCGCCTCCTGCACGCCCCACACTGGGGATCGAGCCGGCAGCCCGGGCATGTGCCCTGACCGGGAATCGAACCATGACCTTCTGGTTCTTAGGTCGATACTCAACCACTGAGCTAAGCCAGACTCCGCCCACCCCCCCCCACCCCCCGCTTTTTTTTAAACTGTAATTACCCACCTTCCCATGGCAATCGAAGGGAAAGCTGGCCCTTTCCTGGGGCCACTTAGTATAGTGCTGAGCTCTGTGTCTAAAGGAGGGGACCAGTGTGGTGAACCCCACGTTCCCTTTGAAGACCTGCTACCCAGCCCCTCCCAGCAGCTCAGTCCAGAAAGGCAACTAACCCGAGACTGGATTGTCATCGGCGCCAGCCATCAGCATCCCTGTGTCATGAGAGGGGGCAGCGTGAGATCAGATGGCTGAACACACACACCCGAGTTCAAATCCTGCCTGGACCACTTCCGATCTGTGACTCGGGGCAGGTTACTTACCCTCGTGTGGCTCAGTTCTTATGCATTATCTCATCGAATCCCGCCCCCCGCCCCCCACCATGACTACAATGGCGTGGGCACTGTTATGGTCCCCCCTGACATCGGCCAACAGATATGGTAAAGGACTTGCCTGAGGACTTACCCGTGTCTAAACCCCGAATGCTGACGTTAAGACCACCTGTGGCTCTCGGGCGCGAGCCCCAGTTATGCACCAAAACAATTTCCCCTGGAAAAGTCACCATTTGTGCTTCTGGAGCCCCGGGTTTGGCTAGTCAGGAGCAATCTCCTTTTTCTCCGGAGAAACAATTAAACGCTGGATGCGATCATGGAAAAAGTGAGTTCCCTCCACATTCCTGTCGCGAGACAGCCAGTGCCGAGGACAGAACGTTGAGGTCTTTTAAGGAGATGGCACCTCCTCGCAAGGGAAGCGACGGGCTGTTTTTCCTCAGCTAAGAACCTGCTGCTTTGAGTTTCCAACAGCTGGCTCCCTGCTCCGGGCCTGGCTGGGGTGAACCTTCCATGCCACGGATGATCTCGGAGCTGCTGAGTTCCACCAATTTTCGACACGGAGGCGGCCCTAAGTGAAACTGGCGGTTTTCAAATGTTTTTTTTTTCCATTTCCTCAGACACCAAAGATGCTGGTTTGGAAATATTAAAGCTGCACCATCCATTTATTATTAAATACAAGCAGGAACGCCCAGGTCAACCTCCGTCAGCTTTCCACAAGTTGCATGATGATGTCCTGTTGTATCAATACTTAAAAAAGATATATTTTTATTGATGACAGAGAGGAAAGGAGAAGAGAGAGAATCGCTGATCCGCTGCCTCCTGCATGCCCCCTACTGGGGATCGAGCCTGCAACCTGGGCATGTGCCCTGACCAGAACCTGGGACCCTTCAGTCTGCAGGCCGACGCTCTACCCACTGAGCCAAAGCAGCCAGGGCCTGTCTTGTCAATACTTTTGTCAAGGGCAGCCAGCACTCTATTTGACGTCACCTGGCAAGCAATCGTGGTATGTACCTACAGATGTGGACAGGTGGGTTTCTGGCTGGGCGTTCCGTGAATGAACGTGGTTTGAAAACTGTCAGGAAGGGCTGGGTCCAAACTCCCAACAGGAGACCACTCAGGGCTCAAGGCTTGCTCTTTGAGCATCGTGCACTGGAGGAGACCTCTCAGCCGGACACGGGAGTAAAACCAAGCTGGCGACTGCATAGCCAATAGCGGCTCTTTATGGGCTCCCGAGATGGGGAGTGGCAGGTCGTGCAATGACTCAGAGGTCAAGTTCACAGCTCCGGAAGGTCCAGGAACTACAGGGAGTGACTCTTGGACCCTGGAACATCACATCACAGACCCCCTGGTCTGAGACCCCGAGCCCAAGGGTACAGGTTGTCCCACTAGAGGCTCACAGTAGGGAAGAGCCCACCTTCCCAGCTGGCACGAGTGTGGAGATGACGAGATTTTAAGCAAGACCACCATGGCATGAGCGAATCCTTACTTCCACTTACCTTTTTCCAACCGGGACTTTGCCATTTTTTTTTAATTTAAATTAAGCTTTTTCTGGTTGGTTGTAGGCAAGAAGGTAGGCACACCCTTGCCGACCTGTCTCTTTGGTGTGTGGAAGGGGCAGGGATGAGCTGGCAAAGGCAGCGTGACGAAAGCTTCCAAGAAACGCATTTACCTGTGGAACCGGGACCAGATTGCTCCCCTCATCGGCCTCGGAAAACCAAAGCCGCTCGCTCCCATCGGGCCGGGGCCTGGGCCTGGCTCGAGAGGCAACCTGAAGAGAGCGACCGGCCGATTTTCCTGGCCTTCGGCTCCACCTTCAGCCTGGGCTCCAGGCCTCGGGCGGTGAGTGAGGTTTGGAGTGGAAATCCATTCGAGGCCACTCTCCCTGCCAATGTCTACGGCTTCATAATTGCTTCCCGCTCCGGCTGCATTGGGGTTCAGGAGCCACGCGGGCCCCAGTAGCAGCATTATGCAAATCAGGCCCAGGAGTTCCCGCGCTGGCATATAGAATATGCAAATGGATGGCGGTGGCGGAGGCTGCTCAGGACAGGAGATTTCTCAATGATGTAATTAGATTTTCTGGAAAGAGGCTTCCGAGGACCTGTCTCCGCTCCCCTGCCTTGTGCGGTGCCGTGGCCCCCGGATCCGTGCTCTGGGAAGTAATTAAGTGAATTACAGGCTATTCTCAAAAATATCAGGGAGGGAAGAAGAAGTAGAGCAGGTCTCGCAGAGGCCACAGCAAATCCATACTTTACGGAGCATGTAAACAGGGAGGGAGGCTGGGAGGGAGGGAGGCAGGTAGGAGGGGGAGCCCTGCTTGGCAGGAGGGATCCACACAGGGCAGCGAGCTTTGGCAGCGCCTTGGCCTTCAAGGGGGCAAGGAAAGGGAGAGCGGACAGAGCCCTGGGCCTTGGTTTCTGTCTTTTTTTGCCTGCTTGTGGGACCTGCTTTCTCGGGATGTTTGTTAGAAGAAAACATTTGTGTCACTTAAAAACGTGGAAAAATCACTCATCTAGACCAGATCAGACTTGAACATGCCTCAGACTTCCCAGGATTGCTTGTTAAACACAAACTGCTGGGTGCTGCTCCCAGAGTTTCCGATGGAGTCAGCCCGGAGGGGGCTCCAGATTTCACATTCCTAACAAGCTCTCAGGTGACTGCCACCTCTGCTGGCCCAGGGGACACACCCTGAGAACCGCTGCCCTAGACTGCAGTCCCCATCACACACACACACACACACACACACACACACACACACACACACACGAGGTCCTGTGGGCACACAACGAGAAGGCGGCTGTCGACAAGCCAGGAAGAGAGCCCTCACCAAAACCCTATTCTGCTGGCACCTCGATCTTGGACTTCTCAGCCCCCAGAACCGTGGGAAATAAACTCATGTTGTTGGAACCCCCCAGTCTCTGGTATCTTGTTCTAGCTGCCTGAGCTGACCAAGACAAACACTGAGGCTCGACTTTAGGTGGC
The DNA here is from genome assembly GCF_014108235.1 of Myotis myotis. Classification (NCBI taxonomy): domain Eukaryota; kingdom Metazoa; phylum Chordata; class Mammalia; order Chiroptera; family Vespertilionidae; genus Myotis; species Myotis myotis. The sequence goes on along the minus strand of NW_023416325.1, from coordinate 2,770,700 downwards.
TTCAGGTTTCTCATCTGCAAAATGAGAAATCCTGACTCTTTAGAATACTGGCAGGATTCAGTGAGGCTTTACACATCATGTGCCGAGCAGACAGCTGAGCACAGAGCAGGGGCTCGGTGACTAGATCATAGTAATCAGTATTATTCCAGTAATTAATAGTATTAATCAGATTGTGGAAATTAGGAGACGACAGAGCGAGGCTGTGGGGTGAGCTGAGGGTGTAGAATATGACGGTCTCTCTTCCAGCCCTGAGCCCTAGGCTCTCTGCTGTGAGACTTGGGGGCATGTCACCTCCCTCTCTGAGACCCAGTTTTCGCAAGAAGAGTGGTTGGAACTTGGTGGTCCCAGGACACGTCCAGAGGCACAATCTCTGATCCCATAATTCCAAGGGTGGAGACATTTCTCATGCCCATGTTGCCCAGTATGGACGTCATTTCTCCTCTCCTGGACCATCGCCCTGCCTCCTCCTGGCCTCCTGGCCTCTGGTCTTGCCCCAGCCACTCCCCGTTTCTAAGATTCTCAGGTGGCAACCTGATGTGGTGTTCTGCTGAAACCCTTCTGCAGGTCTCTATTTCCCTCCTGGGATCAAGTCCAAGCATCTCAACTTGGCACCTGAACTCCTTCATGCTCTGGTCCCTTCCAGCTGCTCATTTCCTGCCTCTCTCTCTCCCCCCCCGCCCCCCCCCCCCCCCCACCTCTCTCCTCTATTTTGCAACAATAAACAGAAATAGGTGTTGGCCCTCAGGCACCATGAATTTTCCTGTCACCCTACCATTGCCCTTGCTGTGCCTCCTTCTCAGTGCTCCATCCCTGTCCTTCCTCTCTCTGTCTGCAAACTATTGGACCTTCGGTGCCCTGAAAAGCCATTCCTTACCTACCTTGTTCCTATCTCCAACCCCAAGCTGCAGGAGGTACTTCCTCTGAGCTACCTGTAGGTATCATCCTAGTACTTACCACTCTGTTTTGCAATGGCCTACTAATAGACATTCTTGTCTTTTGCACTGGACAGTGACTAATTTAAGGGAAGAGACAACCTTCTCCATCAGGCTTTTTGGACGTTTTCTGTTTTGCTGCTTGCCGTCTCTGCTGTCTATAAGCATCTTGCAGGCAGGGGTCTTAAATGGTTTGTTTGCCACCATAATGACAACACTGATTTCCATGCCTGGCACATGGTAGATGTTTCATCCTTGAATTAATACATCTGAAATCTCTGCCCATGTTCACAGATTTCTTATTAATCATTACATCCTTGCTGCTTGCCAAATTGTCCATCATGGCAGCATTCGGGAAATAGTTACCAAATTAACAAATGCGTGAGTAAAATGGCAGACTTTATATACAAGTGTATCAGTCAGCTATTGCTGCGTAACAAACAGCTGCTAAATCTCAGTTGCATACAGCAAGGGGCATGCATTTATTTCTCATCCAGCTTTATTCTGTGAGTCAGCAGGGGCAGCTCTGAGCTGCAGGGTGTGTCCGGCTCAGCTCCACATGCCTGTCATCCTCCGTGGGCCAGCAGGCTAGCCAGACCCTCATCCTCTCCTGACGAGGGCAGAGGGGCAAGAGAAGCATAGAAACATACGTGGCTTCTTAAGGCCTCATCCCCAACCTGGAGCCCTGGCCCTCCCATTCACAAAACATTGGCCAGAGCCAAAGTCAAACTCGGAGTCAAAGCACAAGGACGCACCCCGGCTGAGGAGAGGCCGCTGAGTCACATGGCCCATGTCATGGCTACATGGAGGGGTGAAGAGTCGGAGCCGGCAATTCCATCACCCCAATAACCAGCCCCCTTCTCTGGCCCAGAGCTCATGACACACAGCAACCCGTTGCGATGACCACTGAGACAAAGTGACCGTGGTGACCCTCCCACGTTCAAGACCAGAGGACACCATCGCACTTTCTGCCTCATGCAGCCTCCTTTACCTCACTCCCTGCAACTGGCAGCGATTTTTCAGGCCAACAGTGATCCATCTCCAGGTCTCCGCCCACAGGCATTGCTGTGCAGGGACATGTCACCTGCCCCACAGTGCATGCTGGGAGGGTCTCCCTGATGTTTAATGCATGAGCCTCGCATCCTCCCAGCAGCCACCGCAGACAGATTCTCTCAGCATGGCGACGGCCATGAAATCAGATGACTGTACAGAAAGCAGCGCCCCCCTCCGTGCCCCACCCACCGTGCCCCACCTTCCAAATGTTGTGAGGCTGCCCAGCTTCGACTCGCTTCCAGTTTTGTAATCTCTTTTATTAATGTGCCGGAGGCAGAGAAAAATGCATTTGTAATTTCCTCTTAATGGCTGGGGGAACTTCTTGTTGCTTTCTTTGTGAGCATTTGTTTATGGCTCACGCATGCACACACACACATGCACACACATGCACGCGCATACATGCACGCACACTCTAGGTCAGAATGGACTGGGGAGCAGGGCAGTGGGTGTCACACACAGAGACTTGGACCATCTCAAGCAAGAAGGGGTCTGAGTCCAGTGGTGGCCACATTGGGCTCCTAGGGCCCTGGGTTTCCTCAAAATAGCACAGAGGGTGCTGGGGGTGAGAAGAAAGGCTGGGGGGAGGGGTTGGCAGCCCCGCCCTGGACTTCGCTTCAATAGCCCACATGTTTACCTGCTTCGTATCCTGTACTGACGCCTAGTCTGGTTAAAAATGAGGGGTGCCACTGCTGTCCAAAATGCACAATAACCCTTGCGTCCCCTAACCCTGGTTTCGCAGAAAGGGAACCCCAAACTCAGAGAGCCTGTGACCTCTCCAACTCACAAGACCCCCGGACTGTGTAGGTCTGACCTCCCCCGACCCGTCCCCTCTCCCCTGGAATCCCCGCATTCTGGAAGAAGGCCTCCCTGGAGATGAGCAGCTACACAAAGCCAGTTGTCATGCAATGTCCCAGAGCCCATCACTCATTCCAAGGGACCCCGAGGTGGCTGGAGGAGTTGACAAATAAAGAGGAAATCATTTGCAATTTGCTGTTTACACATCATCAGAGAGTACCGAGGGGAAGGAGATAGCGGTAAGGCTTACAGCTTCCCACATTTTAGTTTGATCTCGGGCTAAATCGATGCGTAAGTGGAGAGGCAGCTGGAGCTGATAAAATGGTTTGGTGCATTTGGCTCAAGGAAGAGAGGACTTTCTGTGAGCACAAGGGTGGGGCCACAGGAGGCTGAAGGAGATTGCGTCCCTCCCACAAAGTGGGGGGACAGTGAATGACAGTCACTCTATGTCAGACGGCGAGGCCGGCCCTTGACAAGTCACAGCTGTGGACCCTTTCGCTCAAAGGGAGATCTAGTTTAGGCCTAGGGTGAGGGTAGGAACGGTGACCTCAGCCCCATTTCACAGACAAGCCCACTGAGGCCACGTGTCCACTTCTGGCCCAACGTAGAAGAGAGAACCCAGATCCGACCTCTGGCCCTGAGGCCCCCCCGATGGCCCCAGTTTTTTCCTCGGGGGAGCCTGTCCCCTCTTTGTTCTCCACCCGCCCCTGCGTCTCCGAGCCGGGTGCGATTTACATCCACACACGCCCACGTGAGCATGGAACACACAGACACACAGAGGACGGGTCCTGGCTTAAACAGCCAGGGATACCAAGTGCCGTTCACATCTTTCCGGGGAGAACTGCATCCATCCCCAGTCGGTCTCTGCCAAAGCGCCATACGTACCAGACGCACGAAGGTTCCGTGTGAATTTCCTTCCTCTCCCTCACAGCTGCCCCGCTCCACGGCCTCTGTGAGCGCGTTCCCAAATCCCTTGTCTCCTGGCTGGGATTGCAGGCTGTTCCATGACTCCTCTATCCCTTTAACAACAACAACGGCTGCTATTTATGTAGCCCTACTAGGTGCTAGGCATTGGGCTAAAGGACACACATGTTGTAACGTGTGAAGTTCTTTCAATGACCCTGGAATGAAAGCATTATTAGCCCATTTTACAGGTGAGAACAGCGAGGCTCCAAGTGTAAGTGCACCCACAGGGCTGGGGATTGAGCCATTGAGCTGTCACTGACTCTGAGTCTTGGGCTGCTCACCCCTGCCACGCTGCCCTCCGATGTCCCTAGCTAGCTCAGCCTGCCGTGCCAATGGCTGCCACAACACAGAGTCCTTGTTTTGGAGGCCCCAGGGGGCAGCAGTTAAGAAAGTGTGTCTTTCCAATCTCCCACATGGCCATTTTCTGTCTGGGCGGACTTGGTAAGGCACTTGACCTCGCCGAGCCTGGATGCCCACTCCTGTAAAATGCACGTCACTGAGTGCTTAGCCATAGAGTGTTGCGATGGAAATGGATAAAATGGATAAAATAATTGCATGGGAAGCTATCCGCAGGGTTCTCAGCACCCAGGAAATGCTGGGCAATTAAAGAGTGTGGCGTAAAGAGATCATGTCTGTGTCTGACACTCAAGGCTCTCTTGAGTCAGGCCCTGCCATACTTCCCCCCACCAAAGCCCACCACCACCACCTCGCACCCCACTCTTGGGCTAGATGGAGCCCCTCAGTGGTCTCCACAAACCACCCACGGCTCCTCTCCTCTGTGAATTGGTCTGGATGGGTCTGCCTATCCATTGGCCTTCTGTCCTCTCTGCAGATCCAGAATGGGTTTGTTCTCCATGCCCAGCGCAGGGGCTGAGTTCTACCTGGCGTTGTCTCTTTTTTTTTTTTTGCCCGTTGGAGGCCAACTCTCCCTCCTCTGGGCACGACCTTGGGTTCTAGTGTACATCGGTCCTGAAGTCCTACTTTGTGCTGGGATAAAGCTATAGCGACACCCACAGGACTCCATTCCACTTTTCCTTTCATGCTTTAAATGCCACTGGATGGAAAAAACCCTGGGTCCCTGAAGGACTGCGTGGAGTGGGCGGTGGTGCGGATGGGGTTCGTGTGGTGTTTGTTGACTGTGCATGGCCGCGTGCCGTGGCGTGTTGTGTGTGCTGTGTGGCTGGTGCCCGGGCTCTTGAATGTGTTCTCCAACATCCCGTGTCCCTGCGGAATCCCTGCACCTGCTGTGTGTGACTCTGTGCCATTGCGTGTTCCCCCTGTGAGCACAGGCACACTCCCTGGGGCTGCCTGTGGGCATGGCGGTTGGCGGGCACCCCCGCCCCGGGCACGCGCTGTGCAGGCGTCGATGTGCGTGCCCTGTGAGTCACTGTGGATGCATCTAGAAGGCGGTGACTATTGTCTTCAAACAGAGAACAGCCATTAACACGTTCATTAATTAGGATCATGTTGACACTTCCATTGCCGACTAAAAACATCTGTTTGTTTAATCAGAGTCTCCTTAATGCCTTACACTTACTCTCCCGGTGCGAGAGGGTGGGCGTGTGCCCCCCGCCGTGTGTACACTGGGGTTTCACGAGGTGGGGGCACAGGCTCTGTCAATATTGTCACAGGTGACAGCTCTCGGGACAGCCCGCAGGCTTCTTGACAAACCAACGTCCTTTTCAACGGTGAGTGAGGAGTCGTCCGTGGGTCAATTTGCCGGTGGCCAGTCCTTGTTTATTGGCGTGACCTGAACGACACTTTATAGATCAGATGTGAGAACTCCACCACAGCGCGAAGTCTCCATGCTCTGGGGCTGAGGCGGGGCTGGCCGGCCCGGCTGCGGCTGCTCCATTCCACTCGCCTTCCCTCCTAAGTTCATACGCTAAACCAGCGGTTCTCAACCTGTGGGCCGCGACCCCTTTGACCCTTTCACAGGGGTCGCCTAAGACCATCCTGCATATCAGATATTTACATTAAGATTCATAACAGTAGCAACATGACAGTGATGAAGTAGCCACGAAAATAATTTTATGGCTGGGTCACAGCATGAGGAACTGTATTTAAAGGGCCAGAAGGCTGAGAACCACTGCTCTAAACGCAGCAATAAGCAGCCGATGACCTTGACTGAGTCAGGTCCCCTCCCCCCTAGCCTCTGCTTTCCTACATGTAAAATGGGATGCTGAACGGACAAATCTCAGGATGACAAGAAAACACGTCTACGTGAAATGCCCAGCACGGCGCCTTGAACCCAGAAGAGGCCTGGAAAACGTCACTTTCATTCCTCAAAGCCTCTCCTGCACAAGAACTCACAAGGTCAGGAGGAGGTGACCAAGGAAAGAGCTCAAGGTCAGGCACCGACTCTGGTCCCAGTCCCCACGGGTCACAGCGCTGGGCATCTAGGCATGCCCACTGCGTCCCTCCTCCATGCCAGGCTAGGCTGGGGCTGGCTGCCTTTGGAGGATTCATCACGACCAGATCAGAGAGGCGCTGCCTGAGGCTGAGGGGGCTCTCACTCAAGAATCTGGAGACAGAGGGGAGGATGATAAACAAAGGCTCCACTGCTCAGGTGGGGGAGGCTCCAGGGCCCAGGCCGGGAGGAGAGGTGCAGGGTGAGGCTGAGAAGGAGGAGGTGATGGAACCTGGAGGGTTTATTTTTCAGGTGTCTCCCCTCCAAGCCTGGCAACCCCAGCGAAGAGAGAAGCAGCTCCGGTGAAAATCCCAGAATCGATGCTGATTGGCTGCATTTGGGTCACACAGGCACCCACCAGCCAATCAGGACAGCTTTGAGAACGAACGGGGGAATCTTATTGGCCAGACCTTGTCCACGTGACCGCCTCAGGGAGGATGGAGGTCAAATTCAATCCCTGCTGAACCAAGTGCCCCTGAGGCGGAGATGTTCCCAGAGGACAATCTGGATGCTTCACTTAAAGATGGAGAAGGGGCTGCTGGGAAGAGAACAGGATCCCGTGTCCACTTGGGCCAGCTTAGGATTGTGCAGAGAGGCATCAGAGGGACTGCAAAGGGCACTTGGACAGGATTTACCCCCCAGTCAGCCTCAAGGTAGGGGGTCAGGCCACAGGACGTGACCCAAGTGCCTACCCAGCCAGCCTTTTGGGATGGCTCCAACCAGGACTTACTCTTCTGGGAAAAAAACCCTAAAGCCTTGGGGACCAAAAAGCTAAGGAAAATGCAAGACCATCTGCCAGGGTCCATGCCTTTTCTTCTCCTCCTCCTCCTCCCCCCCCCCCCACGCCTCCTCCTTCTCCCTTCCCCACTCCTCTTCCGTCTCCCCCTCTTCTTCTTTTAATTATGAAATGTCTGTTGCTAGACTATTGATCTCCTGCAGCTGGGGTGATATATGGTGCGTGAATCCACTCCTTTAATTCCGTGGCACGATTGAATATTGCCTTCCACGAAGTGTTTATTAGTCATGCGTTCAAGAAGAAGTGAAATAGCTTGCAGCTTTGGGGGGCGGGGGGCACTGTCCGTGTTTGGGGGTGGGGCGGGCCGTTCCCTGTTAGTCTCCCTGAGGAGAAGGACAGATTCTTATCTCAGGCCAGAGGGACAGGCTGTCCCTGTGAACGCCTGCCCCCCCTGGATCAGCCACCGCTCCCGGACTTACACTCAGAAACATGCTATCCCCTCTTCTTGACCACGTGCCAGCCATTCCATCCTAATTGGGCCGTTCCTTGGGCTTAAAAAGTCACCCGTAAAGACTGTTGCTCACGTAGATATGAATCCTAAAACTACGATTACAACGGCGCTTTGTCACCGTGTATTGAGCAATTATCCTTCTCTTTTTACACGTAAAGCAACAGTTTCAGAGAGAAACAAAAGACCCGTGCAGTAGGCGTGCCAGGAGTGGGACCTGCTGGGACAGACTGTTCCCGGAGCCCCCAGGCCCACTGCATGGGTGACACCCTGTCCCAGCCCTAGCCCATGAGTACCGGGATGTGGAGAGGAAGCAGGACGGGCGCATTGTCTCAGGGGTAGGGATGGAGCAGACTGATTTTCATTTGTTTAAAGCAGTGGTTCTCAACCTTGGCTGCACATTGGAATCACCTGGGAATCTTTTTAAAATCCTGATTTCTGGGCCTCATTCCGGAGGATTCCAAGGTGATTCTAATGTGCAGCCAAGGTTGAGAGCCACTGGCTTAATGGATCCTTTCAACTCCATGTGCCTCGATTTCCTTATCTGAAACGTGGGGAGGCTCATAGGATGATTGTAAGGAGATAATATTTAGACCTAACTTTTTTGAAGTAGGGCTTGGTTATGGTGCAAATGTTTCATAGGTGAGAACTGTGATAAGAAGGAGGAGGAGGAGGAGGAGGAGGAGAGAAGGAAGAGGAGAAGGTGGTGATGATGATGATGATGACTCCTGATTACTGCAGTGACTCCTTAGGACGCATTAGAGGTGAGTGACTGGGATTTAGAGAGTGGAAGTGACGTGCCTGGGTCCACACAGCTGGCTCAGAGCACAGCGCAGACAAAACTCACCTCCCTCCCTCCTCTCGCCCCAGCCTGAGGCGGAAGGAACCCCGCTAGGAGACTCACAAGAACACCTGGTTCATTGGCGTCACCTGCAGCCCTGAGGACGGACTTGCTCTCACCCACCCACGCTCCCAGCATCCGGGAGGAGGTGCTGGGTGTCTGCTCAGAGAACAGAATCCCAGCTCTGCACCCGCTGGCTGTGCCTTTGGGTATGTCCCTCCCCCTCTCCAAGCCTAAGTTTCCTCCCTGCTCAGGGGGAAGGGGGTCAGCCGAGGTGACGTGGGGGCTCCCTGCAGAGGTATGTGCCGGGCTCCGTGAGATGCTGCCTGTGATCTGCTCTTCACAGCCGCCCCCGGAGCTCGGGATTCTCCCGGGGCCTTTAACAGCTTCTGAGTCCCCCCTGTCGGGGATCCCACTGATGTCTGGGGACTTTTCTGGCGGAAAAGTGTGTTTCAATAGAGGCAGGCTTGGTGGGGGTGGGGGGTAGGTTCTCAGGAGACGGGGGAGCTGGCAGGATGGAGATGAGAGGGAATCTCCAGGGGTGCGGAGGGGGGAGCCTGGCACACGTGCCTCTCGTGAGCTGCCGAGTGTGGCCCGTCCTCCCGGGTTGTCTCAGAATGTTCCAGCGCGCCCGATGACGCAGGTGCTGTCAGCCTTTTCAGCTTGCAGGAGGCCCCCCTGAGGGCAGCTCTCGGTGGTGCAAAAGCCATGTGTCCCCACTTGGGGACCAGTGCTCAGTGTCGGGGCCACCGCGACTCCCCAGGGTGGAGCCTGGGCGTGTGCCAGGTCCCCGGGCAGGGCTGGCCTGCTCAGGGGAGGCGGAGCGTGACATCCACAAGGAGAGGCGGCCAGGGACAGACAGCGAGGCGGGAGCAAGAGTCGGGCACTCAGGATGTCCGAGGCGAAGGATGAGCTCAGCAGGCGGGATGGCCCCAAGGCCCTGTGCTGGCCATCGGTGGCCTGTGCTCACGTCCTGGCTCTCACCGGATCTCTCCTTTGACCTTGACCTTGGAAAAGGCCTTGCAATGCAAGCTTCCTTGCCCCCCCTGTTCCAGCTCTCATTGCTCCCCTGGCCTCTTTACTGGGACAGGCTCAGGGCAGGTGGAACTGAGAATTCTGTAGTGACAGGATGGTTAAGGACTCAGGAGATAGACAGGTTTTTCTTGCTGTCCTCACGTCCCCGCCCTCCTGTGGACACAAGGAGCCTGCTTGTCAAAGAGAAAAGAGAGCCATGCCCGTACTCACAAAAAATGCCAAGAATGAGGGGGTGGGCGAGGCAGCACTGCCCCCTTCCTCACTTTGGATGTTTAGGCTGTAAAGTCTTTATTTCACACAGCGATTGGAAGCACAAGTGGTGGTGAAGTACGAGTCAGGGTTTGTCAACCTGGCTCCGCCACCGCCCAGCTGTGTGGCCTTGGACAGGTGAGGTGGTTTCTCTGAGCCTCAGCTTCCTCATCTGTAAAATGGGAATGATCCTGGCCCCTCTGTGAGGGTCAGGCTGTCTGTCTGTCTGTCCTGGGAATCGTGGCTGATAATCAATGTGCACTTGCAAGTCATCTCTTGTTTGACGTTTGAAAAAGAATTTCAGTAGTTAATGCGCCCAATGCACTCACTGTGTGCCGGGCTCCGCTTTAAGCACGTCGCCCGTAGCAACTCACTGGGTTGTTCCACGGCCCTGAGAGCGATGTGTTTTTATTGTGGTGGCCCCTGGACCAACGGGGAAATGGAGGCTCTGAGGCGGTCAGTATTCTTGGTCAAGGTCGCCTGTCCCTAAAGCACCAGAGTTGGGATTGCACCCTGCTTTTGTTGATGTTAGGCTTGTCTACTGATCCGTGGTAGCTCTCTGGACACCCAGGCTTTGGCCCGGACGTCTGACCGCTGTGGGTACCCACTTGTCCCCCTGTCCCCACCTGGGTTTTGCAGCCCCGCTCAGGGTCTATTCCATCCTCCCAGCCCTCTTTCCTCCTCCCTCCCTCCCTGGCTGAGTAATCTTGCTGAGCCCTCTGCAGGGGCACTGGCCAAGGTCCTGACTGATTATTGACAAATTAAAAATATAAGCTATTGACCAGACCCTGGGATGGAGTCCCGGAGCCGAGGCCCTGCATCTCAATGAGGCAGCTGAGCATGGAGATCGATTCTGCAGGTGGAGGAGGCGGCGGGCAGATGGCCCCATGCTGCAGGCGGAGCCTGGCGCTCTCGTTAACAACCGCCCGGTGGGGGACCCGGAGGGACCTCGGCCCCGAGTCCGCTGTCTCCCCACCCAGCCAGGGCCCCGCACTGCGCACCGAATTCAGCCCTCAGCCGCCCCGCTGGGTGGGAAACACTGACCCCATTTCACAGACGGACCCGTTCAGAGACACGGAGGCGTTGCCCAGGGTCACAAGCCCCTGGAGGCACATCAGGGCTGGGATTTTCACCCAGATCCTTCTAAACCACAAAACCAGGAGCTCGGAGACTCAGGCGAACCACGGCTACAATCCTGGCTCCATCCCTTCCTGCTGTGTGTCTTCAGGGAAATCACTGTACTTCTCTGAACCTCTGCTTCCTCTGGTATCAAAGGTCGATCATAACATCCACCCTGCAGGCTGCTGGGGGGATGGAAGGAGAAGGCGAGGGATGGCGCCTCCTGCGGGGCATCTTCTGCGTGGCTCTCTGTAGCCTCTTGATCCTTCTCCATCTGTAGTTCCCCTCAGGAGGCTGACACAGGTGGGCTCTCTCTGCAGCCTGGAGGGCAGGGGGAGAGAGGAGGTTGCGATGTCTCCCGGCTTGCTCCCTCCCCGCCTGGCTCTGGGTCTGCAGCGGCTGACTGGGTTGCCCTGCCCAAGCCTCCCCTTGCTCCTGGTCAGCTGTCCACAGTGGCGGCCACCGCTGTCTCCGGGGCCCAGCAGCAGTCCCTCCTCTGACCCTTTCGTCCTTGGATGAGTATCCGATTCTTAAAGTCTCCCAGACCCCCCCCCCCCCCCCGCCCCCCACAGGCACCGTCTGTTTCCTGCCAAGCCAACCATTTTCTCCCAGGAAGATCAGCTCTATGTGTTTCTTCACGTGACGATCGGTCGTTTGCGCGTCTTCTTCCGAGAACTGCCTGTCCATTTCCTCGGACCCTTTCAGGGTTTTAGCGGTTCCCGTTTGGCAAGCAAGAGCGTTGTATCAACGACGGAGGGCACTCACCATTTGTTTATCATAAGTGCTGCAAATAATTTTCATCAGCGTGGCAGTCGGATTTTAATTTTATTTATGATGTCTCTAGTCACACAGTTGTTGTTTTTTTTTTCTTTTTTGCAGTTTCATTTCCGGTACACAAATCTATCCAATTTTCCCTTCCTTCGTGATTCATCTCTTTGTTGTGCCTGCTTAAGAAATGCGTTCCCCTCCCTGGCATCATTAACTGCCCATGTCTGTCTTCACGTTTTATTTATTTTTACATTTGACTCTGGCTTGGTGAAATCTATCTGGAGTTTAATGTGTCGTCCATAGTGAGAATAGGGGTGGATAGCACCCCCTCCCCAGATAAAGGTCGCTATTCTTGGGGGGAGGGTCGGCAACGGGGCCCCTGGCACATCACTTCATTGGCTAAAGCTCAGGACGGGGAGGGGGGCTTGGCCTTCAGCTGTCAGGGGACCCCAGCCCAGACCCCGTCTGGTCCCCTCAGAGGCCAGGAAGGGCCCAGCGCCATGGGATTCCCAGGAGATGAGGGGCACCCCGGCATCTCTTCTCCAGGGCGTTCTGAGACCCACCTCACAGCAAAATCAGCCATCAGAAGGTCCGTGGGCCCGGCACTCACCTCTGCGACCGCCCTGCCTGTACCCCTTACCTTGGAATGGTTTGTCCTGGAAGTCGGCTCAAATCGGATGCAAGAAGCTGTCCTGGTGCCGCTTCTGTTTTTCTGTAGAAATTTCCCAGCTGCCCGGACCTTATTCTTTACTCTAGTGTCGTGTCCCTCCTGCAGCCTGGTCAATGGAGTGGAACAGGTTGGCCTTGGGTGTCAGGGAGACTCCCCCCAAAATACCTTCCGTGTGGCCTCAGGCCCGGCTCCCTCTGCACCTTGCCAAGTGCTGTGCTTTTTTTTTTTTTTTTAACTCCTCACCCGAGGATATTTTTCCCATTGATTTTCAGAGAGAGTGGAAGAGAGAGGGAAAGACAGAGAGAAACATCGATGTGAGAGAAACGCATCGATTGGTTGCCTCCTGCGCGTGCCCCGACCAGGATCAGGGCCGGGGAGGAGCCTGCAACCCTGTGGCCTTGGATGGAATCGAACACGGGACCCTTCATTTTCCAGGCTGACGCTCTACCCTCTGAGCCAAACCGGCTAGGCCTCTTGTGCATTTTATAAGTTAAATGGGCATCGTCCCCCTCCTTGAAGGAGTCGAGCCTTCGATGAAGGAAGACACATGGCTTGCTTTCCATGGCAGTGGCTGCCACACATGGGCACCTGCTCCAGCAGTGGGAGCTGTAAAAATCACCCCACTATTTTCCATGGCCAGGCAGGACAATTCCCGTCTCTCCCAGGGACACCATTTGCGGCTGTTGATGGCATAGAGACCATTTCAGAACTTCCTGCACATGACTTTCTGGGTAGGGGGTCACCTGGGGGAGCGGGCATTGAAGAGGCTGAGGATAGAGACTGTGAGTCAGCATCTCCTGAAGGTGGTTTCCTTAAAAAATATGTCTTAATGTTTTATTATTGAAATTTTCAAACATGAACACATGTAGACAGAAGAGTATAAAGCAGCGCTAGTCCAATGGCTGTTTATTTATTTATTATTATTTAAAATATATTTTTATTGATTTCAAAGGGAGAGAGAGAGAGAGAAACATCCATGATGAGAGAGAATCATGGATTGGCTGCCTCCTGCACGCCCCACACTGGGGATGGAGCCCACAGCCCAGGCAGGTGCCCTGACCCTGACCGGGAATCAAACCGTGACCTCCTGGTCCATAGGTTAACGCTCAACCACTGAGCCACACCGGCTGGGCACCAAATGCTTTTTAGTAGCAGCGGCAGCACCTCCCGGGGGCTTGTTAGACTTGCAAAATCTGGCCTCACCCAGACGTGCAGAAGGAACACCTGGGTGGGGCCCAGGCCCGCAGTGAGCAAGCCCTCCGGAAGCTCAGGCCGCTGGAGCCGGAGCTCCGTGCGTGTAAGAACCATGGTGCACCCATTGTCTGCGCACAGCTGCCCCTTCACGGTGTATCTCGTTCGATCTCTGGGCCTCCCTTCCTCTCCCAATTTGCTGCCTCCGGCATTATGTTGGAGCTCATCTAGACACCCTGTCATTTCCTCCTTGGGTGCTGCTGTGTCTATCTCGAAGGGATAAAGGCTCTTTTTGCAAAGCAATATTTTAAATGGTCTCCGCTGTGTTTTTATCACCGGGGGGGGTGGTTGTGACAGGCACTCCCGTCTGTGCTGCGGCCCCGCGTGGTCTGCGGGCTCTCCCGGTCCCTGTACGCATTGGCTGAAATCCCGCCAAATGCCGGCAGCCTGGCTTTGAACTTGGTGTGAGCAAGGAGACAGGAAGAGTTAAACTCTTCAGCGAAGGAAGGAGCCAGACTTCATTGGCAAAAGGGGATTTTTTTTCCCTCTCTCTCTTTGCTTCTGCGGTCCTGAGCCTGGAGCTTGGCACTCTGGGGAAGGCACCAATCAGATGGTTGCCTGCGTGTTGGAAAATATTTATGTCACCTACCAAGCTGGGAGCACACGCAGCAGGCTTCCGGGGCCGCCTGACAGACAAGGTCGCCTCCCAGCAGCTGTGCGGAAGGAGGCGGGCCGCCCGGCAGCTGTGCTGGGCGCTGGAGTCTGCCAGCGAGCGTGGTGGCACACATTGGAGGGAGACACACTTCTGTGACCCCCAGCTCGGGGGCTGTTGGGGGTTGTGTGGGGGGGTCCCTGCTGTCTGAGATGGCTCTGGGGAGCCACAGGCCAGCTGTGGGTGGGGCTTGGGAGGCAGAGAAAGGACGAGGGAAGGGCCTGGGCAGGAGGATGGGGGTGAGTAGGAATCTAGCATCTGTGAGGTGCTGGCGCCATGATACCTGCTACACAGGGGGTACCTCAGTGGATCTTTGTCACCCCCTGAGATGGGCAGGGTTGTGCCCACTTCACAGATGAGGAAACTGAGTCCCTGAGAGAGTTGGTGAAACATGGAGCTGGGGCTCCATGTCTAGTTGTCTTTCTCAGATCCTGCACAGCCCTTAACTCTGATATGCAAAAAAACATAAAAAAACCATCTACCACCGTCTCTCTATCTGTCTATGTATCTATCTGCGTATCTATATATCTACCTACCTATCCATCCATCTGTCCATCTATCCATTCAGACATCCATCATCCATCATCCATCCATCTGTCTGTCATCCATCTATCCATCATCCATCCAGCCATTTATGAACTTGAATTCAATAGTGAAGTCTCACCCTATAGAGGTGGAAAGACCTTCAGGTTTGATCACACGAGACAGCAAGGTTGTATATCTGCGTGCGTGGAGGTGGGACTCCAACCGTCAGCCTTCTGTCCCCATTGGGAGGCATGCCCTGGCCAGTGGTTAAGAGGACGGGCTCTGAGGCCAGACTGCCCAGTTTTCAGATCCCAGTTCTGTGCTGATTGTATGACCTTGAGCAAGTAACTTTCTCTCTCTGTGCCTATAAGATGGAGATAGTAATAGGACTTCTAGGATCCGTGTGAAAGATCCTCCTGTACCCTCGTTGCTCCCAAAGGTGTATGTTTCCTTTCTCCCCTCAGGGCTCACAGTACCATGTTTCTGGATACTCAGGCATTTAACACACCCTAGGAAGGACCCCTGGCTTACTTAAGCGCCTTCTCTCAGGCAAATGCTGGGCCTGGACCCTGGCTTGGGTGGAAGAAGAGGAAAAGGAGGGAGAATAAACCCAGAAATACCCGTGCTCTGAGACAGGCCCGACTCCTCTCAGGGAAGGGCATAGAGAGTGCTAAGATTAGAGCGAGCCTTGAGAGAGGTAGCAGAAAGCTAAGAAACCAGGCTCCCTCCTAACCAGCATCTACCTGGGTGATGTGGCCGGGCAGGATGCCTTGAATGTGAGCAACAGAAACACAACTCAACAACCTGAGACGTTTCCGGGTCTCACGTAACCTTCTACGAGGCTGTTGGCCCAGATGGAATGGGACCATCACGCGTGCTTGTTTGGTTCTCAACCTTCCTAATGCCGCGACCCTTTAATACAGTTCCTCATGTTGTGGTGACCCCCAACCATAAAATTATTTTTGTTGCTACTTCATAACTGTAATGTTGCTACTGTTATGAATTATAATGTAAATATCTGATACGCAGGATGGTCTTAGGCGACCCCTGTGAAAGGGTCATTCGACCACCAAAGGGGTCGTGACCCACAGGTTGAGAACCGCTGGTTTAAGGTCTTAGTCTTATCTGTGATATGATGTCAGAGGTCAGGGAGGGCTCTGAAGAAGCTGAAAGGGGGATCCAGGATGGAGAGAGACAGGGAGTTGATCATGAGCGTCAAGAGTGAACGGAGAAGGCCTCTTAGAAGTGGTGACAGTTGAGCGGAGGCCCAGGGAAGGGAGGCAGGAGCCAGGCGTGGTTGTGTTAGGGAAACGGTGCTTCTGGCAGGAGAAAGAGCACATGCAAAGGGCCTGCTGTGTGTTTGGGGAGCACTGTGTCCGAGAGATTAGAGTGGAGTGAGGGGGAAAAGGGGAGAGGGGAGAGGGTGGAAGACGGGTGAGGGGCAGCTCTGTGGTGCCCCATAGGATGGTGAGTTTCATCATAACTTATATACAATGTCAAATGAATGACTAAATAGGTGAAACAATGGAGAGATGAATGAAGGGAGGGAGGGGCGGAAGGATGGATGAATGAAAGGATGAATGGATAGATGGAAGGATGGATGCATGGATGGATGGATGGGTAGATGGATGGATAAATGGATGGATGGATGGATGGATGGATGGATGAATGGATGGGTAGATGAATGGATAAATGGGTGGATGGATGGATGAATAGATGTATGGATGGGCAGGTAGATGGATAAATGGATGGATGGGTAGATGGATGGATGGATGGATGGGTAGATGGATGGACAGACAGATGGACTGTTGGGCCCCTTGAACACATGCCCTGGATTAAACCTTTACCATTTGTTCTCAGCATTCCCTTTCCATTTCCCGTCCACAGCAGAGCCCCACCCCAGTACAGAAACACCCCAGGAGGAGCCAGGCCTGGCCCAGCTGATGCCCAGCTGCTCTCAGGGGCACCGGCTGAGCCTTAACTAATGCCTCCTCCTCAGGAAGCGCCGCTCTGGTGGCGCGGGCACCGGGAGGCGTTTGGGGCAGGCAGCCGTCACTAACAGATTCATTAAGCTCGCTCCAGAGCAACGATAAAAAATCAATTTAGTTCACCAGGCAGCTTGAACGGGCGCCAGGAGCAGGAGAAGCCTCCATCCATGTGCGTGGGCAGGCAGGGCGGAGCTGCGGGTTCCTGGGCCTGGAGAGCGGCAGCGCCCCCTGGTCGGGGTCCCCTGCTGCAGGGCTGCTCCCAGGAGCTTTGACGGGGAGGCTGGGCTGGGTGGCAATGGGCCCAGACTGGACTCTTTTGAGCTTCCCGGGCAGGGCTGAGGACACACCTGACTCGCTGGCCTGGTGGCCATGACCTCACGTCCCCTGGCCCGTTAATTTATATTCTCTCAGCCCCCGAGAGTGGCTAGGCTGGTGCATGGGGATAGGGGTGTGTGGGAGGTCTAGGCCGGGGAGCAGATCTGGGTCCTCGTGCAGGAGGGTGAGGTGAGCAGAGGTGGAAGGTCATCAGAGAACGGAAGAGGGGTGAGGCTGGCACTAGGGGTTCAGCAGGAGGGGCATGCGCACTCATCAAGGTCAGGGCAAAGGGGCAGCGAGGGAGCCTGTCCTGAAGGTGAGAGCAGAGTGTGGATGGGGCTCGGGGGACCTGAAGGGAGGGTGCAGCATCTCTGGGCTAGCAGGAGCAGGAAGCTGTTAGAACCCTGCCCCTGGAGGGGGGAGGGGTGCTCCTGGCATGGGGGGAGGTGTGGCTGTAGGAGCGGGCTGCCCACCAGTGCCTGGCCTGCAGTAGAGAATGCACTGCTGTCAACTCAAGGCGGGCTGGGGAAGGGGTGGGGTGGACAACAATGGACGGATCTTACCCTGAGCCTTTTCAGGTCCTGTGTTGGGAAGCCAGGGACCAGGGAGCCGGGTGATGCAGGGCCTGGGATGCGGTAGAGGCAGAGCGGGAGGGCCTGACGGAGGGTGTACAGTGAGCATCACCGAGAAGGGCCTGACACAGCCCTGATGCCTCCTGGGGAGGGAAATCGCTCATCGCAGCCGCCTCAGGAGCTTGGCGGCTCCCTGCAGTCCTGGCTGCGTCTGGGGTAAAGGGCTGAGCTGCCTGACAGGGAGAGAGAGCCCGTCTGAAATGGTTGGATGGGAACAGGCGGGGGTGGAGAGAGATGGACAGAGGGCAGAGACGCATGGAGTAAGGGGTGGAGTGAGGGAGAGAGGAACAGGGAGAGGGCACTGGTAGGGGACAGGGACAAAGAGAGAAAGACAGGAGGACACAGAGATGGACATACAGACACAAAGACACAGGAGAGAGAGAGAGAGAGAGAGAGAGAGAGAAAGAGAGAGAGAGAGAGAGAGGAGAGAAGCAATAAGACAAATGATAAAATGTAACTAAAGGGACAGAAAATAAAAGAGAGAGGAGAGAGAAAGAGGGAGGATAAGAAAACAGAAAGAAATGAGAGAAAATGATGGGGCCCAGGGCTCAGCCTCTGGAAGTTGAGACGGCGAAGCAGGAAAAGACAAATGCAATTCAGAGAATTTGGGGGGTGGGGGGCAGGGGGCGGCCAGAGACGGCCCAGCCGCTTTGCCAGTTCTTGGAGACCTGGCAGGAGGTGTATCTGGGCTGAGACCCCCGACCCTCTGGTGTCAGCCTTTCCCTGTACCCCTCTGGGTTGACTGCCCATAGCCCCCAACTCTCTGACATGAGGGGACCCTCCGCGGCTGGCCGGGTGGAGCGGAGAGCGCTCTCCACCATTCCTCTGGGTCCCCCTCTGCCAAGGAACTCAGCCAAAATTCCCTGGAATTTGTTGCTTTAAGCGACGCACAGAGGAGATCAGAATCAGACGGGGATGTTTGTAATGGCTTCCAAATGTCTGGCTGCAGCTGCCTCCTTGGCAGGGAGAGACAAGAAGGCCGGGGGGTGGGGAGACCTGCTCCCCGCCTCTCCTCCCGCATGCACTTCAGGGACCCTGACACTTCTGAGATCCAGACAGAGGGGTGTGTGGCTCCAATGAACTAGCTAAGAAATGAATATGTGAATGAATGAATGAGTGGATGAATGAATGAGTGAATGAATGAATGAGTGGATGAATGAATGGATGAGTGGGTGAATGGATGGATCAGGGTGCAACTTTTCTTGGCTGTAAAATGGGGAGAGCTATACCATGATCGGTCACTCCTCCCAGTCTATGAAGTCCTTATATGCATTAACCATTTGGATGAACTCAAAAGGATTCAGTTGGCACACCCATTTGACAGATAAGAAAACTAAGGCACAGAGGTGAGGGCCCTGGCCTAAGCTGTTCAGTGACGATGGGATAAGAACACTGTGGGAGTGCAGTTGATCTCTTTAAAAGCTACATTGAAGAGAGCGTCCTAGGGGCAGGGGTCGGTGGAAAGAGCCGATGAGTTCCCCTTGTCACACAGATGTGGTCTCCCTGTTGAGTCACATCCCCTTACCAAGACTCAATTTTTTCTCAGGGCGAGGCTTCATGGCCTCAGCATCCATGGGATTTTGTGGGAAGCTGGTAGGATGGTGGATGGGAAAATCTACCCATCCCTGGCAGGCACTCAGTAGGTGGTTTCTAATAACATCGATCGTGATCCTGTAAATAATGGCTCATCTTTTTGGACTGTCTGTGCCAGGCCCAGAGCTCTTCCTACGATTTTTTTTTGTTCTTCCTTCTCCTCCTTCCATCCCCACGAGGTCAGTGGGGTACGTATTTTATAGAAAGGCTAAGGAGGCTCAGAGAGGGTGAGTGCCTTGCAAGAGGTCACACAGCTCGGAAATGGCTGAGTTGGGAGTCCAGTGTATTAACCCCTAGGATTTTAGGCTCACACACACACGTATGGAAATATGCCTATCCGTGCCTGCCACATAGGAGCTTAAAAAAAAAAAAAGCTAGCCTCCCATTTCCCCCCCCAATCAGGAAGTGGCTTTGTTTTTCCACTTTCCTAGATGGGGATTCATGGTCAGGGGCAGCCTGTCGGGACTCAGCCATCTGACCGCCTTTGTTTCTGCACCTAAAGAAAGGGGCTGAGAAATGCCCAACAATGGCCGGGTCCTGCTCAGGGCCTCCCCACAAGACCGCTTCCCACAGGATCGCCGCGAATGTGGGCTCATCATGATTTAATTTACACTTCCCCGGTTTTCCGTTTGCGGATGAGAAATAGGAAACAGCTTGTTGCAGAAAAGACAGAGCAAGGAGGCCCATGCAAATTGCCCGCAGTTCCCCTGTTTGGAGAAAGACGGCGGTTTGGTGTTTTATTTTCCCTTCTTGCCACCATTACGAGCATACAGATTACTCAGCTCTGCATATATTGATTTTTTTTTCCTTAAAGCCAAGTCTATTGTTTTCCATGGATGCGACCAGTGAGTACAGAAGAATGAGAAGACCAAGTCCTACTCCGGGAGCAGTACCTCTGTTAACATCCTGGCCCGTATGTATCGCTCACACGCACGCCCTGCACCCCCACCCCACCCGTGAATATATATTTCTGACATAGCCCAGTTTTAGTTTTGAACCAGGGTCTCAAACTCCAAGGCCCTGGCAGGTCCGAAGGATGAGTGCGGGGACCAGGTGGGGGCTGAGCAGGCCGGCCCGCGGGCGCCCCGCCCACGGGCACAGCGCTGCTCGCTCTGCCCGGTTGCTGCCCTCGGGCATGCAAGCCCAGGTGGCTACGTGTTCCAACTTCCCACAGAGCTCCAGCAATCTGGACTCTTCTATGAAAACGTCCATTTTAAAAAAAAAGACTGGCAGCAAATTCCATTGACATCAAGCATGTGTGTGGCACAGAAGACACACAGTGGGGCTGCCCTAAGTCTGCAGCCTCTGACCTCTGTGTCCTACCGACTCCCCCTCACTTTCTATGGAGACACTTACATGGTCTGGTGACTTGCACCCCCTCCCACGCACCTGCTATGCGGGTTTTGAGTCGGAAGGACACCTTTTCTCCCCGTTTTCTTCCTTGCCTGTTCATGTCTTCCCAACCCCTCCTCCCAGCTCCTCCCCATCGTATCGCCCCCCCCCCCCACTCTTTTCCAACCATTCAATTTTATTAATGGTTGATTTTTCCTTTTTAAACTGTCTGGAGGCTGCTGCAAGCTCCGTGGGTTGCCAGTGGCTGATCAATATCTTGGCGGAGGGTGGGGGCCGCGGTGTCATTTCATTAGCTAAGTGCCATGTAATCTACTTGGGGAATCTTTTTTCCTTTTTTTTTTTGTGAGCTGGCCAGAGACAGGTGAAGACGATGGCTGGCCAGATGTGTACGCCGCCCTGACGGCATCAGGAAGAAATGTTTGGAGGCCCCTGTTAAGGTTCGGAGGGTGTATCTGATCCCTCCCCCGCCTTCCCCCTCCCCCTCCCCATCTTCTCAGCCTCCATCTTCTCACCTGTAAAATGGGGACATGGTGGGTGAGGCAGGTGGAGAAAGGGAAGCAGTGTCCAGAGCTGAAGGTTCAAGCATAAGCCCGGCTGGCGTGGCTCAGTGGCTGAGCGTCGACCTATGACCCAGGAGGTCACAGTTCGATTCCCGGTCAGGGCACATGCCCGGGTTGCGGGCTCGATCCCCAGGGTGAGGCGTGCAGGAGGCAAGGGGGCCAGGACAATGTCGCCCCTCACTGACCAGCGGCCGGGAGGAGGTCTGACCTTGGACAAGGCAGCTTTCCCCAGCTCAGGCTTTTGCTGGGAGCTGTCAGTGAGCTCCATGGCGGGGGTGGGAGGCAGGTGGCACTCCCTCGCACCCAGTCAAGGGCCGTTGACACCTGGCTGGGCACAGGTGCATCAGCTGCCTTCTCCTCTGCTGGGGAGCCACGGAGGGCGTCTGGGGGGCAAGGAGGCCGGCTCCCAGGCAAGTAGGGGAGAAGGCGTGATGGATGGCGCAGGGGATGCTGCCCTGCCCGGCATGGCTCCTGGCGCTGCTGTCTTAGTGAGCCCGTCTCGTGGTGGGGGTGGGGACAGGGGCTGGTGTGTCACCTGACTTACACAGCTGGCAGCATCTGGGAGGGGGGGCAGGAGGGGCCGCCCCCAGGATGGAGGAGAAATGGTCATGCCCTGTGCGCGTCACCTCCCCCCCGCCCCCCTCCCCCGCCCTCCCCTGTCACACTGCAGGGCTGTGCCTCACAGCCTGCGCTCGACCCTGGAAAAAATTGACTGCCTGTTTCTGCCTGGCTGCCCGACAGTTACAGCTGCTGGCGGGGAGGGGCGAGGTGGGCCGCCGCCGCCTCCTCGGGATGGATTTGTCTGCTTCTGTGCTTGTAGGAAGAGCGGGAACAGGACACGGGAGGCTGCTCAGGGAGCGATCGCCACGCGGGCGAGGGCATGTCAGGGGCTGGCTCCGGTGAAGGAGCGGGAGGGCGGGCGGTGAGGGAGGAGAGGGCGCTGGGAAGGTGAGGCCTGTGGCCTCTGGGGAGAAGGGGCTCCCCCATCTGCAGGCCCATATCTTTCACCTCCATCCTTCTTCCCTTGCCTCCTTCCATTCCCCCCTTCCTTCACCTTCTCATCTTCCCTTCCTCCCTCCCTCCTCCCTCCCTCCCTCCCTCCCTCCCTCCCTCCCTCCCTCCATCTTTTCTCCTTCCCATGAATTCACTTACCCACACACCCTTGAACTGAATCTACTTCAACATCCCACCCTTTCTAGAATGTTCTAACCCCCGGCCATGTTCAACTTAGGTGTGTGATCCAGTTCGCCTCGAGCTGGAGCTGCGCCCCACCCGTGTCTCTGCCTGGCCTGCTCCCCACGGCCCAGGCCTTGGCTTAGAGACGCCTCCTCCGGGAAGCCCTCAGCTGGCATCCTTGATGCTGGCACATGGCACGTCTGCTCTGACCTCCGTGACTGGCTCTGATGGCTGGGGCCACGCTCCACCCTGCACGGACTTGGTGCTCAGTGCATGCTTGTCGAGTGAACCTGCCGACAAACCAAGGAGATCAGAAAGAACAGCGTGGACACACACATGAGCACCCCCCTTCGTCTCCAGAGATGAGCAAGTCCACGTGGGGTGAGCGGGGAAGGGGCAGCGAGGAAGGGGGCACCTCCGCTGCACACAGTAGGTGCTCAGAAAATGCTGATGGAGGGAAAACAGCAAGCACACCCCTCTCTCCAGGAGGTGCTAAAAAGTAACCCTGAGCAGGGTTTGGGGGTCTGCGACAGTGGTCACTGTGGCCCTCAAACCTCAGGCACACTGCCACCCTGCCCGCCTTTGCCCAGCATATGGAAGAGGGGGGAGCAGGACATTCCCCCTGGCATGTCTCCGAGCGTCCTCACTCCCGCTGTTTACATCATTAATTCACACGGCCCAATTTGCATTTGCACGCCAAGTCAATACTTTTTATGATGCAATTACTACTCAGAGATGAATTTTTTATGAGTTTCCTTTTAATGTCTCCCGGGCCCTTTATTCTTGAGGAAATCTCCTTGTGAAAGATGGCTAATTCTCTCAGAGCGGGGGGGGGGGGGGGGGGGGCAGGGGGGGGTTGAATGTAAAGCCCTCTGGTCCTCCCAGGCCCCATCTGCATGGCACCTCCTCCAGGCAGCCTTCCTGGCCTCAGTGCATGGAGAGGTACCTGTGTGACAGGTGCAATGTGGGTTCGTGGCTCAGAGTCATCCTAACCTGGGTTCAGATTCTCACCCCAGCACTCCGTGGCTGTGCAACCTTGAGCAAGTCACGAAACCTCTCTGAGCCCCAGGACCTGCATCCCATGAACAGGGAGCAATAGGCGCGTGGGCACCTGTCTCCTGGACTGGCCCTGAGGATGACGTGGGAGCTGGCGTGCTGGCGAGGAGTGAGCCCTCACGAACTGGCTGCTGTTACTGCGATAAGGCATCCGTCCACTGGGATAAACTGACCTTCCTGCCTCCACACTTCACTCGGTGGGCAGGGAGGAAAGATGTGAGTGATCACCCTCTCCCAGAGACAGACGAAGCGTACCTTTGGAGTTTAATGACCATGAGCTTGGGTCTACCGTTGCGTTTTCCTTCTTTTCCTTGATGGTCCTAGTGCTGCTCAGTTCTTTCTGTTGCCATAGGAAGGGCAAGCAAGGGACACTGGAGAGGGCGCCTGGGGGGAGGGGGGGGGGGAGGGAGGCCGCCAACGCCTTGTAGAGGTGAGGCCAGCCTGGATTTGACCTTGGCCACCGCTGTTTCCTCACGTTTTCCAGACCTTGGGCTGAGCGGTGTCTTCTCTCCCTTTTGCAGATGTGCCCCTGGAGGCCCAGGGAGGAGAAGACCCACTGCCTCCTCGGTGCCTGGGATTCCGTGTGCCCGTCTCTGCCCTGTCTCCGGGCAACTCCTAGGCCCTCTCACCATGCCAGCCCGAGTGGCCCGTTTCCAGGAGGCTCCCGCGGAATGCCGCAAGGCATCCTGGGCTTTTACTTTAGAATCCTCACCAAACCACCAAACTTCCGAAGATGTTTTCCCTCGTACTCGGTCTACGCTTCACTTTCTCTCTCTCCTCTCGGGACGTACGTCCGTGGGTCCATTTCTGCGTCTTTAGTTTCTTCTTTTTTAAAAATATATTTTTATTGATTTTCGAGGGGAACGGAGAGGGGTAAAGAGGTAGAAACATCAACGATGAGAGAGGATCATGCATCGGCCGCCTCCGGCACGCCCCGCACCGGGGAATGAGCCTGCGGCCGGGGCCTGTGCCTGGACCTGGAATCGAACCGTGACCTCCTGGTTCCTAGGTCGACGCTCAACCACTGAGCCACGCCGGTTGGGCCATTCCCGCATCTTTAGGGTAGAGCGTGGGGACTCTGACCCATGGAAGGTTCTCGGTGAATGATCCTTGAATGAATGGAAGAAAGGAAGGAAGAAATGAAGGCAAATAGGAAGGAAGATGGAAGGATGGAGGGATGGGAGGAACAAAGGGGAGATGAATGGATAGAGGAGTTGGCGACTGCACCTGGAGGAGGTCCCGGTTCTCCCAGCCCTCCCCTGTGGCCTGAGAGACCCGGCCTCTGACCATCTCCCCTGAGGAAGGACCCCGCAGGGAGCCTGGGCTTCAAGCTGAGCCCGAGATGCGGATGTGCACGTGTGCCCGGCTGTGCGGCTCTGTGAGCCCAGGAGCCACAGCTGCTCCCAACCCAAGTCCTCCCATGGCCATTCACAAACAGCAGTGGCTCCCCAACGCCCGCCAGCGCTGGGTGGGGCTGCACCACGTTATGGAAACTTCTATTTCTGCTTCTTAAAAACAAAGCAGGAAGGGAAAGCTGGCCCCGCCAGAGACCACGCTGGCCCCGTGAGTCATCTCGATCCAAACAAGGTGAGAAAACCCTCCCCGATCTGGGCTTTCACTGAGCCATCGGCCGAGGCGAGGGTGCCCCTCCCTCCAGCAGCCCGCAGCCCGTACCCAGGGAGGTCTTGAACTCCAGGGCCCGGGGCCAGAAACAGGCCATAAAAAGCAAGGCCAGCGCATGGCAAAATGAAAACCACTTTCTACACCAGGAATCTGGACTTTCATGTGAACGCTCTTAATTCTTAAACTCTGGGAACCGATTCAGATATGTTAAGCATGCTATATAGGCGGTGGCAGCCTGCGGAGGGCCGGCTCGGGCCAGAGAACCACTGGCGTGAGCCTCTGTGGGATGCTACTGTAAGAGTCAGCAACTCTGGGACCATTTGGGTTTCTATGTCCCCTCTCTGTGCAACTCTGAATCCCGGAGGCCCTGCAGAGCAGGAAAATGAAGCAATGGTGGAGAGCCTTCTCGGCTCCTAACGAATGCATTGATTATGCAGATGTGTGCTGATTACTCAGTATCTGAGCCACTCTCCCTTCTCCCTTCTTTCGGTTCAGCTGGATTTTGGTCATTACAACAAACTTGGCCTCTCGTTTCAGCTGCCTGGGTTCGAATCCTGATTCTGCCACTGATAAGCTTTTAATCCTCACAACCACCCCTAGAGAGGCAGACACGACGGCACTCCCACTTTACAGATGGGGAACACAGAGGCCCCCAAAGTGTGGGGGGGGTAACTTGCTCAAGATCATGGTACAAGTTGTCGTTAGACATCAACATATCTCATAGTTCTCAGGAGTAGAGAGCCATCTTCCTATCCAGAGGCACCTTACGTGAGTGAGGGGAGTCACTTCCTGGTGGCCAGTGGCACTAGCTCCATCCACACACCCAGCCATCCACTTACGTATGACCCTGGGGCAACCGGGCGGCCGGTGGTGAACTGCAGCTCAGCATGCCAGCACTCACCTCTCCACCTGACTGTATAAACCCGCTGTGGACAGTGGCCTGCTGGGAAGGCAGGAGGAGGCCTCGATCCCACCACCCCTCATCTCCGTCCGGCTCTGCTCAGAGCCCGGCTCAGCCTCAAGGCCCCGCCAGCCACCCACCCACCTTTGCCAAGGCTGCTGCCCTGTCAGAAGAGCTGGACCACATTCATTCATTCATTCATTCATTCATTCATTCATTCATTCAGGAGCGATAAGAACATCTGGGCTTCGGTCATCTGCCGCTGTGTGACTGGAGGCGACTCCCTCCCCCTCTCTGGTCCTCCGATTCTCCGGGGGCTTAAACGCCAGGACCTCTAGGAACCTTTCAGGCTCGAGCAGTTGATGGAACATTGCAAAGACTCCGGGTCACCTCCCTCTTTGCTCCCCAGTCTGGCAGAGCCTGTGGCCAAAATGCCGTCCCCTACGGGCTGACTTGTAAATCCATCCCTGGTGCGGACCAGCCTCAGGCCTAGTTTTCTGTTTCCACGAGGAATGGCATTACTGTTCTTGTTATTACGGTTCATGTTCGCCACTTAACTGAACGCAATGAGAAATATGTGTGGAGTACTTTATAGGCACTGTCTCCTTGAATCCTCTAAATCAGCGGTTCTCAACCTGTGGGTCGCGACCCCTTTGGCAGTGGAACAACCCTTTCACAGGGGTCGCCTAAGACCATCCTGCATATCCGATATTTACATTGCATTTCATAACAGTAGCAACATGACAGTTAGGAAGTAGCAGCAACGAAAATAATTTTATGGTTGGGTCACAACATGAGGAACTGTATTTAAAGGGCCAGAAGGTTGAGAACCACGGCTCTAAATAGCCGGATGCCTTTCATTTCACAGGTAAGGAAAGTAAGGCTCAGAGGGGTTAAGTCGCTCAAGGTCAAGTTCCATGTCAGGTCCAGGAGGAGTCACAGTTTGAACCCAGGACCTCCCCGCCCAGCACCTTGGCTGTGGGCCACCAGACAGCTGCCCTGCAGGTCAGAAAGCAGATCTCCACCCTCCCCCCACTCCACCCCCCCGCCTGAGAGTCCTTCTCACCTTGGCCACCAGGCATGGAAATATTCTGAGTCCAGACGTCCAAGAAAAGAGAAATAAGAAAAAGGGAAGAAAAGCAAAAGGAAGAATGCTTTGTTCCCCGAACCATTCTCCATAAACACTGTCTCTGCCAGGTACATGGCTTAACTGTGGAGGTAACTCTCGGCCTCCCCCCCCCCCCCACAGCCCACACACACACCCCCACCCCAGCCGCCTGGAGCCCTCCTGGCAGCCGGCTGGTCACATGGTGCCCAGACAGCCCTGGTTGCTATTCAAGCGTGTCCGTATGAAGCCGCTCCGGCAGCCCAGCTCCCACGAGGGGGGCAGGCAGGGGCAGGAGTCAGCCTTGTCAGTGTCCGCTGCCCAGGCGAGGATGCTGAGTGCTAGCCTGCTCCTGTGCCCCCTGCGTGGGAAGCAGCAGCTCGGGCAAGATAAAATGGCCTCTGCGGGGTAGCATGGCCATGGGGCTGAGCCTGACCCCTCCAGCCTCATTCATTCATTCATTCATTCATTCATTCATTCATTCATTCATGCATGCATCCGATACTCATTGGGTAAATATAATGTGCCTACCACTCCTCAGCTCCCGGGATACAGCACTGAGCAAAACAGATGATACCCTTGTAGAACCTTCAGTCTAGCAAGGTAGTAGCCATTAAGCAATTAAATACTCAATTAATTATTCAATTGCAATCGTGCTAAGTTTCAGAAAGGAGGAGTGAAGCATATGATCGCCTAGAAGAGGGGCCCAGCCTTGCCAGACAGCCAATTACGAAAGTGTCACGTGCTCACGCTCCATCTTGCAAAGCAGACGTTTGTAAGTGCTTAGAATTCTCCAGGCCTCCGCGCGGCAGGCCGCGGGAGGGACACCCACGGTGACCTTGATTCTGGTGGCAAAGGCACGGAGGGGTGAGGTCAAGGGCTCAGACTTCCGAGCTGGATTTCTGGGGGTTTGGAACGAGCCCTACGATGCACTGTAGACCTCTGTACAAGTCACCGAAGCGATTATGCTCCAAAGAACGAGGATGACCGAGTTCTAGGACTATGGGGCCAGGGGAGATGGGACGCTACATGAGAACCAGTTAGCATGTGTCTGCCCTCGAGCAGCAAGAAATGCGTGTCACCCTCTATGATGGTTTCTCTCTGTTGAGCCCCATAGGGGAAACCACCTGTCCCAGGCCCACCCACCAAGAGCCTGCACTCGAACCCAGGTCTCCAAGCTCCCAGCCCAGGGCTTTGTCCAATCGCAGATGCACCTGGCAGACCCTATGAGGAGCCACCCTTCTCCTGTCTCCACCTGCTGTGCACCAGCCTGTCACACACGCATCAGGCACCGAATCTGAGATCCAGTCCTGAGACCCATGTCCCCCCGGGTGGCTGTACCACTCCCTTCCGGGGCACACTGGCTGGTGGGAAGGGAGAGAGGAGCAGCACCCAACCCAGCGTTGCCGTGGCGGGAGCAGTAACTTCTCCTAATTATCTCCCAGCTCCTGGATTCATGAGCGACCCCAGTATTCATTCAGATCCCTGCATTTACCCCCATCTGTCCCAGATTCATCATCGAAACATTGAGGCTGCTAATGTGGAGGATTTAGCTCCAAAGGATCCCTGCAAAGTTCAAGACCTCGCTCAGAAGGGGGAAGGGCCCCAGCGATTTGGGGTTTGGAACGAGGAAGAAAAGCCCCCCTGCTAAACCCAGGCGCACATCCTCTGAGCCTCGCCAAGCCCTCAAGCCCCCAAACCAGGCAGCGCATGGGCAGATAACCCTCTACCCTGGCCTCAGCATCAGAGACATTCCTTTGAAATGACTCTGCAGACTTCCCCACCCACTGAGTTCCCCCCTTTGGCTAACAGATGGGCTCAGCTAACCATTCCCAGCTTCCCGAGAAAGCAGTGTCAGGCAGCGAGGCCCCCTCAGAAAGGCATGCTCGGCTAATAAATTCCAAGGCACCCCCGCCATCTGCAGGCTGCCAATCACAGGGGCGCCGGGCACACCGGGGCTCCCAGCCTGCTGCTGCGAAGGAGCCGGGGTGGGACCTCAGTTCGTGGAGAGGCAGCCGCCCCTGCCCACATGCGCCTGCCCCGGCTGCTCTGCCCTGCTCAGCCCGTGACTAGTCCCAGCTGACGCGGGCCAGGGCCATGCCCGCTGAGCCCCCTCCATCTATTCACAAAGACCCGGCACGCAGGCAGCCCCGTGATTCAGGGCGGTGATCACCAGCCTCAAAGGCAGACAGCTGGATCTGCAGCCCCATCTTGGCTCAGCGACATCCCACTGTTTCACCTCAAGCTGCGGCTTCCTGTCCGAGCCTTGCTTTCCCCATCTATCAGATGGGAGTTAAAGACATCCCCTCTCTCCTAGCTTTTGAAGGTGGGGTGGGAGCGCTTGCAAGCTGTCACTGTGTCCTGGAGAGAGAACGAGGAACCCTCTGGAGGTTTTCCAAGCAACAAAGCAAATAGGATAGGCCGGTCTTTGTTGGGAAACACAAATGTGAACCCCCTGTGCTGGCATCCGGTCACGAGCAGCTCTGTCCTGACCAGGATTTAACTTTCCGATCACACCGAGGCTGCGGTCTGAGAGCGTTGGCAGAAAGCACCGGAAAGGAATGGGGACTTGAACTCCTGATGGCCGGCCGGGTTTGCACTCCTGCAGTGTCAGTGTGTGACACGCAGCTTCTCCTGAGGCTGCCGTCTCCCCTTGACGGCTCTTCTTCAAGTGTTTGCCACACGGAGGCAGGTTTCCCAGGCGGGCAGCGCAGAGCCAAAGCCAAAGGGGCCTCCTTCCTGCCTGTGATGCTCAGGCGGCTGAGCCCCTTGAAGCCTCGATTGCTCCCTCTGTCAAGTGGGTCAATGATCATGGCTTCCCCAGAGCAGTTGTGAGGAAAAGGGTGCCTGACACATACAGAGAACTTGTTCTCCAAACTTACACCGATGATGATGACAGTGATGATGATAAGATAATGGAGCTGGCGGAAATCCTATTTTGCAGGGGAGGAGGGAAACTGAGGACCAGGACGGGAAGTGATGTGCTCAAGGTCACGCAGGGAATCCCTAGCAGAGTTGGAATCCCAGGAAAGGTCTCAAGAGCCAATTCATGTGCTCCTTCTTATTGGACTGCAGTTCCCAAACTGTGTGCCAAGGCACCCTGGGGTGCCTCCGAAGGCCCACAGAACTGCCACGAGATGCTTGAGATCGTCAAGGGCATCGAAGCGAGGCTTGACATCTCTGGAGCATCACAGAGGCTGCGAGCGCGTGGCCGCTCACAGCTCCAGCTTCAGAGTGCACCGCATTCCTTTGGATGATGTCATATCTCTGTGACCCTGGGGTCTCGGGGGTGGCTGGGATAAAAAAGCAAGGTCCGCGCCAAAATCAATGTGGAACAGGAAAATGCGGGTGGCAGAGGCCAATCAAATCCTGAGGTTGCGGAAGCTGTGCAGAGCCCAGAGCTGTGCACAGATTTGGAGAGTAAGAAACTGTTTATTTAAAACAGAAATAAAGATATTTTTCTTCTATCCATGTCTGTGGATTTTTATTTTTGCAAACACCTACTCAGTTGTCAGGACATTAGCGCTCATTAAGTTTGCACCTAAGTCCCTAATACACGGAACCAGGTGGGGTTTCTTTGGGTGAAACCATTCTGGAACACTAAGGGTGCCGTGAACCCAGAAAGTTTGAGAACCTCTGCAGGGAAGAGGGCAGGCGGCTGAGACTCAAGGCAGGACCGAGGCGTGAGGACCAGGGGTTAATGCCTTGCAAAGAAGATAAAGCAAGGACTGGAAGCCCAGTCCCTCAGCGCCACCTGAAACCGTCCACATGGGCCTATTTCTCGGAGACCCCAAACTCCGACAAGTGCCTCCTCCGTGCAGGCACCAGGATAGAGGTTGGTGAACAAGTTGGCGAGGTTTGGTCCTCTTAGGGCTCCCTGGCTGGTGGAGAGCCAATCCCAATGCAAGCCAGTTCCTGAGGACCTGTTGCCTAGAAACCAGCATCTTCCCAGCCACTTTGCCTAAACCTACCAACCCCACTGAACCCCCAGATTCCCAGGGGCAGCCTCACCTCTGGCTTCTGCCAACTTTCCCAGGACAAAGGCGGTAGCTTCCACGACTGAGAGAAGCTGATGCAGAGACCGGGGCACAACACTCAGAACCCAGCTGGGGGCGGGTAGCCAGACCGTCTCTGCCCCCCACGTCCCAGCTCCAGGCTGAAGCAATGGAGTTGTTCGCTGCCAGGACCTGGAGGTGGCAGTGACATATATAATCACAAGTATGAACAGTTTCATACGGTAATTATGAATTCTGCCTTGTTTATTTTTATCAGTGCAACCCAGGCCCGAGATTATTTTCTGCTCGATAAAATTCTAATTTTGATCCACCCTTCTCCTCCACCCAACTTTAGACGGATTAAGATGGGGCTGCGGGTGAAGGTTTGGGATACGGCCGAACCGAGGTGTTGCGTTTCAGATCTTGTCCTACAGGGATTGGACTGACATCCATTCACTGACGTTTCATCCGCGTTAGGTTAAATAACTCCATGGTAACAACCCACCCTGCCGTGGCCGGCCCCAGCCCAGGCCGCCCTCATGTCTGGAGTGGATTTCTCCACTGGTCTCCTGTTTTCATCCCTTTGGCTGAGCCCAAAATATTCTTTTCAAAATCACGAATCTTTCTGCCTGGCTGCTCCTCACCAGGCACCAGGTCTTGCCAAATGGCACCATTATCTTCCCAACGCCAACCCGGGAGTGATGGTATATTCCAAATGAAGTCTTACCCCATCCACTACCCCCAGGAAGCAGCCAGTCTCCATCTGCTACACTACAACCGGGGTCCAAGTTCCAAGTCACCTTCTCACCTTCTCCCACCGGGGCGGCCACCACGCTTCCCCTCTCGGTCTCCCTGCTTTCTCTCCTCCCAACCCATAACCCGCTCTCCACCCAGAAGCCAGAGTAGCCTCCAGCGACATAAATCACGCCCTGCACCTCCTCTCCACTGCACTTAGGACGGTAGATCCAGAGTCTTTGCTCTGACCCCGCCTGACCTGGCCACTGGTGCCATCTCCCTGGCGCTCTCTCACCCTGTGCCAGTATCACCTTCACACACGATACGCCAGGCCTGCTGGTCTCCCTGCTGTTTCCCAGGCAGGATAAACTCATTTCCACCTCGGGGTACTCGCCCCTGCTGGCCATTCCGCCCCCAGCACTCTCCCCAGGTTCTTGGCAGAGGCAACTCCTGCTTCTCATTCACCTCTCAGTCCAAACGCCGGTCCCCAGAGAGACCTTCTTTGACCCTCCTTGGCCAAGCAGTCTTTCCCAGCTCATCCCATCCCACCGTTGTTTTATTGCCTTTCTAGTCTTTAACTAAAATTATTTCACACATATGTATCTAGGTCTTTACTCCTTGTCTCCGCCTGTTGGCATGCACACCCCATGAGGGCAGGGCTTTGTCTGCTGTGCTCAGGACTCATCTCCAGGGCCTCGCAGAGGACTTGGCACACAGTAAGTGCTCAAGAAGCGATTGCCAAAGGAGCGAACAGACAGCGCCTTGCAAAGCCTTTCGAACGAGGCTGCCAGCCTTCTTTAATCCTGGGACTCCAATTATATATTTACGAGGTAATCAGCAATGGAAAAGTTCCCCGTAATAGTAACTGGAGCTTAACAGACAAATAAACGGCACACCATTAAGGATGTTTTGTGGCCACTGGGGTGGATCAAGTGAGCTAATCGCCCAACTCCCAGCAATTAAGTCAATTAACTATTTAGACAGACGCGGAGCCATTCCCCGGCTCGGGCTTCCGGGGGCATCTGTGCCACTTAGTTACGGAGGAAGGGTCTGGTCGGCATCACCAACTGGGATGACTGCGAAAGCGAGGGGTGGCCGGGGGAGGGAGGAAAAGTGGGCGCTGAAGGAAAGAGTGGGTGAGCTGGGGGCTTCCTCCACAGGCATCTTTCCCTCCCTCCTTCCCTGTGCGCAGAAAGAAGGGGCAATGCTCCTTAACTTATTCACTCAGCATGGCTGGGGCTGTTTTAACACCGTGAGTCCCCGAGGGAAAGGAGAAGAGAAGGGAGTAGCACGAGTTGGGGTGAGGGGGAAGGGGGAGGAGCTCCTTGGGACATAGACTCAGTCCTGGGTTCAAATCCTGACTCTCACTCAATAGCTGAGCCTGAATTTCCTCATCTGGGAACTGGGAATTACACCATGCGACACAGGGCAAGTGCTAAGTGAATGGTAGTTGTTATTGAAACGCTAAAGAGAAGGAGGTAGAGCCCTAACTGGTTTGGCTCAGTGGATAGAGGGTCGGCCTGCAGACTAAAGAGTCCTGGGTTCGATTCTGGTCAAGGGCATGTACCTTGGTTATGGGCACATCCCCAGTGGGGGGTGTGCAGGAGGCAGCTGATCGATGTTTCTCTCTCATTGATGTTTCTGACTCTCTCTCTCCCTTCCTCTCTGTAAAAAAATCAATAAAATATATTTAAAAAAATAAAAAATAAATAAAGAGGAGGTAGAAGGAGGAGAGAGAGAGAGAGAGAGAGAGAGAGAGAGAGAGAGAGAGAGGGAGGAGTCAGGCACACATGGTTGGAATCCCAGTTCCTCCTGGCGTTTCATTGCGGTGAGCACCTAACTTCGCCTTTCTGGGCCTCAGTGTGTTCATCTGAGAAATGGGGCTAAGCATGCCAGGAGGGATCGTGGATCAGGTGGGTCTGACCTTTGAACAGCCCCAGTCTGTGGCCCTCCTCACCCCATCGGATTCTTCCTTGCGTTTGAAGAAGAAGGAAGGGAAGGGACCTGTCCCGGGACACAGAGCAAGTTACAGGGATGGAGCTCAGGTTTCCAATCCTGGTTTCCCAGCCCTTTCCTCCTTGCCTTGCTCAGGCACTTGACTATCGTGGAAAACCAAGTTGTCCTTTCAAGGAGAGAGATGTTCCCGGAGACAATTAGCATGTATCGATCAGATGCCTTTTTTTTCCCCCCCAAGCGCCGCATGAAGCCTTTCACCGATATTCTATAATTTAACTCTCCCAAAGGAATCCCATGAGGTGTATTTTACACATAAAGAAAGGACTCAGAAAAGGCAGGTAACGTGCCCCCCCTGTAACTCAGCCAGGAAGTGGGACAGTTAAGATTTGAACCAGGTGCTGACCGCGTCCCCTGCTCTTACCCACTGTGCTCCCCTGCCCATGGCAGGCGCGCTGTGATACTCCAGTTTGTAAGGAATGAAAGCATCCCAGCTTCAAGATCCATCAATGGCTTTTGGAGAGGGGTCCTTCCTCCCCTCCCCCACCCCCAGCCCCAGCTGTCACCCTCCCCCCCTCCTTCCTTTCCTTCCACCCTGCAGGCTCCCAGAAGGCAGCGGGGCATTGGCTAAGGATGGAGAACAGCCAGATGGACCGGGCTCCCGAGACAGAGACCGAACCTCCACATCAGAGACGGTCCCCACGCACTGTGTCTGGGGAGCCACGCTGCCCCCGCCAGCATCCTGGGCCTTTCGGCTCGGCTCAGCAGCATAAAATAGGCCCGGTGGCCTGGCCGGTGTGGATCAATGGTTGAGCGTCGACCTAGGAACCAGGAAGTCACGGTTCGAATCCCAGTCAGACCCAGGTTGCAGGTTCAATCCCTGGTCTGCGTGCGTACAGAAGGCAACGGATGGATGTTTCTC
The DNA here is from genome assembly GCF_014108235.1 of Myotis myotis. Classification (NCBI taxonomy): domain Eukaryota; kingdom Metazoa; phylum Chordata; class Mammalia; order Chiroptera; family Vespertilionidae; genus Myotis; species Myotis myotis. Next base: position 2,736,283 of record NW_023416325.1, on the reverse strand, counting down.
TCTCACATCGATGCTTCTCTCTCTCCTGCTCTCCCTCACATCAATAAAAACCTATTTTAAAATAAAAAAAAAAATAAATGAATGAATAAAGCAATACATAAAATGGTGATGGGTACGGCTAGCTGTTCTCAAAGGAAAAACATGTCAGTAATTTACATTCCCGGTGAGATGTAACTGATAGAGGACGATTCACACTGTACCCCTCCACGCTCACCAAAGTACTACAGAATAAACACCCACAAAACCTCAAGGTGCACACGAAAGGTATTTACTCTTGTGCTGTATGAAAAGATTGTACCCGCCATGTTCAAGACTGCCTGTTTTGCAGCATCCTTGCAAGCAGTGTGTGTTACCATTAAAGAAACATGTGCTGCTGCGACCGTTTAAAGCTGTTTGTTCTCATAAACTGCATGTCTCCTGCTGCCGTGAAGGTGAGCTCCTGTTATGTGCTTATTGGGCCATTGTTATGCCTTCTTTGATTAATTGCACACTCATGTACTTTAAAAAATTACTTTTTTGTGTGTGTGTGTGTGTGTTTTGAATAATATCCAAGAACTCTTTATATAACATGCCTATGCACCTTTTACCTGGTGTGTATGACGCAAATAGATTTTCCCAGGGTGTTATGCCTTTTATTTTTAAAGCTGTAAATATTTTCATTTTTAATGGAGTTTAATCAATCTATGTTTTGTCTTATGGCTTATTATTTTGTTTTCATACTTAGAAACATCTTCACTGCTCGAAGTGATAAATTGCCAACCCACTTTTTTTTTTTTTTTTTTAATCCTGGGGGAGGGAGGGCTGGTCACAGAGTTTTATGGTTTCCCGTAAACTCCAAGCCCCTGGGAATTGTTCTTGCTGAATGGCTGTGAAGGGACAATTTAACGCTGTTTTGTGCTCTCCTGGTTAAACAATGGTCCCAGTGCTCTTTGTGGAATAAGCTTTTCCCAAGGGAGTTGAAACGCTACCTTTATTACATGCAGATTTTTATAAATCCTCAGGCCTGTTTCCAGGCTGCCTGATTTCAAAAATTAATACACAGAAATGCCTTTAGACCGTCTCTAGATCCCATGTCCTTGGTCTCAGCTCTGCTTTTGAGGGAGATCTTTCTCATGTTTTATCCATCCATCCATCTATCCATTCATCCATTCTTTCATCCATCCATTCATCCACCCATCCAGACATCCATCCACCCAGACATTCATTCTTTCACTCATTCCTGTACTCATATGTCCACTTTCACTCCTTCACTTAATTCTAAACAGGTACTGTACATGGCTCCTAGGATTAATGACAAAAAAAAAAAAAAATCAGCTCATGTATGCTTTCCATTCCAAGCTCTGGGTTATGCAGATCACTGGCTCCCTTTTATTGACTTCTCCCACCAATGCTGTGAAGTAGGGACGATTTTTAGGCCCAGGTAACAAAGAGGAAGCTGAGCCTGAGAGAGGCTAGTTAGCTTGCCCAAAGCCCCCCAGGTGGTAAGCGCCGGCGGAGAAATTCAATGCCCTGGCAGCTTAATGCTGGTTTTTAACTCCATCGCTGCTGCTTCCTTTGTCTCATCATGGCTCACATTTATTGAGCATCTACTCTGTGCTGGAAATGGTTCTGTAGGTGGTGCATCCAGACAGCGTCTGCCTCTGGGTCCCAGAGGAGGCGGCAGTCTGAAGGTGGAGGCAGGTCACGGAACGGATTATTACGCCCTGAAATCAGAGGGTCAAGTGCAAACCCCGGGGGGGTGGGGGGTGGGGGGGAGGGTCTCCCTGGCAAAGCAAAGGCTTCTGGTTCTGGAAAGATGAATTTGCTGTCAGCCAAGCGAATTAAAACGCCCATTGGCAGGTGAGGTCTGAAGGCCCAGAGCCAGGATTTTCGGGACCTCTCTCCCACCCACTTGCACGTTGGCTGTGGCTAAACTTGTTAGGATCCAGGACTCTGGACAGCCTGTATGGGAGAGAGTACAGGCAACAAGAGAAGATGCAAAAAAAAAAAAAAAATCAACACCCTTCAAATCGGCCTTCTGGGCCCCATCGCTTCTGAAAACCTCGCCATCTGTCCACATAAGCGTGTTCCAAAGTTTTAAGTACTTCTTTTCACGAAGTCCGTTAAAGTTAACCTGGCCTCGTAATATATGGGGGAAATCTGCTATAAATAGAGGCAAATAGAGATTGTAAAGATAAATAACAATACCCACATGTGAGCACTGATAATGCAGTCTATTTATGGCCCGGCTCTAAAAAGAGATGGCCAGCAATACTGGCCCCTTAATGACTTACTCTCGCCTTGGCAGCCCGCGCTCCCTGTTAGGGCGCTAAAGATTCAGTGACACAAAAAGCTTACAGATAATTAAATATTGATTTTTGTTTTCTAATCCTATATAAAAATTGTCCTGGGTCTCCCAATGGTGGTTTTATCTCACCAGGACATGGGGAGCGGGGAGGGTCGTCTGTTAACCCTCTTTGCACCCTTGTTGTGTTGTGTGATGAGGGGGAGTGTCCGGGGCTGGCTTCCTGGGCAGAGGACCTGTGCAGTCCCACGGGGCCCTGCTGTGTTCAGAGGGGCCCTGCGCTTGGTGTAACAACGCTCTACTGACTTCCTCTTGAAACCCTTCAACATTTTTGCACCAGGCGGTCATTTTGCACTGGCCCTGCCATTATGCCGCGAACCTGGGGGCTGGTCCGACCGAGAAACGGGGCGACCAGTTCTGGATCCCCGGCGACGCCGCTGCTGCCCAGCACATTGTCTCACTCTCCTGTCCCGGATCTTACCAGCCACGCCAGAAACCTCACATCTGGGAAGAGGGCCAGAGAGAAATTCGTGATGAGAACATTTCTTCCCCCACCCTCTGCTTCTTTCTCTCTCTCTCTCAAAAGAAAAGCACCTCATTGTCATTTCGCATTTGGAGTGTGGCGTGGGACACCTGGCGAGGCGGCAGAGTTTCTGGCTGAGTGGCTGGCGGGCTGGGAGGGGGGTGGCATCCATGGCCAAGCCAGGCCATGGCCTCCCACAACAGACAGAGACGGAGAAAAGAGAGAGAGGCTGATTCAGAGAGCTGGACCCTGAGCCAGATCCTGCTATGTGTTTGCTGTGTGGCCTTGGGCAAGTGAAAAGCCCTCCTGTATGCCTTGGTTTTCTCATCTGCAAAATGGAAATATTCCTTCTGGCCCCTGGGCCGCCTGCACTCCCTCTCAAAATACTAAGAATAATAGCAAATGCCTCCCTATTGCTTGTACGTATCAGGCACTTCACCTAAGTTCTTTACAGATGCTAACTAATGCATACTTACTGGAAACTTTGCAAATTCTAATTCATTTAAACCTCACAATAACCTCATGGGGTAAGTGCTATTCATAAACATTCCCATTTGACAGATGGAGAAAGTAGGCACAGAGAGGTTAAGTAACTTAGCTAAGGTTGCACAGCCAGTAAGAAGCAGAGCAGGAGTTTGAACCCTGCACTCTGGCTGCAGAGTCCTTGCTCCTAACCACTGTGCAGGACTGCCTAGTTTATTCGATGCCTCCTGCCACCGAAAGTGCCAACTAGGGGCCTGCAGGCCAAGAGTGGCCCACAGAGCAGTTTTCTGATTGATATTTCTACACAGTGCCAGCTCGTACTGCATTTGAAATGTGAATCAGTTGCCAATATTGAAAAAGAACCTCAAGATTTCAACCTGAAAACATAGATTTTCAGCATCTCCTGGGTGCTGTGGTAGTACTGGGTTAGATGAGACGGCAAAAACCTTCCATCGGCCACAGTCCCTACCGCTCCCGATTGCCCCATTGACACCAATGCCCAGAGCCTACTAAAATAAAGACATTTTATTGCATCCATCGCCCTAATGTCATCACCTGCCCAGCCGCTGGGAATCTCAGGCAGAGGCCAGGCGTCCACCCCATCGCCATCAAACCTGGCGTCAGAGAGATCGTTCCAGCTACCGAGTGGAGGCCGGCGTAGGAAGAACCCAGACGGAGGTAAGAAACGACACCGTACCAGGTGTTCCAACAGAGAGAAGTCGATACGGGGCATCCGTTGACCCGTGGTTGACAAACTGGACAGGCAAACGGGGCGGGGGGGGGGGGGGCGGTGCTGAGGAACATGCAGGCAGTCATTTCCAGAAGGATCTACCAGCCTCCGGCTCAGGGAGCAAAGGGGGAAGTTGGAAAAAAAAGAAGAAGACTTGGAGATGGGACCAGAACTCTGAAGAGAAGCTGCCTGGGAGTCGGGGGGTGGGGGGATAGGGGGTTGGGGGGTGTAAACACGCTGGTTGTTACTGTGAGAAAAACCTGCTCGGAAACCAAAGCCCACTGCTGGGATGAAGAGCCATGCTTCTCAGATGCTGACAAAACTGTCCCTGAACTGGACCAGCATCCCCGCCTGCCCCCTCTGTCTCCCACTGGCGCCCTCTACGGGCGGAGGCTAACATAGGCCCCGGGGGCAAAGCCAATTCGGAGGGCAGAATCCCAGCCCCAACACCACAAGGCAGAGCAGGAAAAGGCAGGCGTGGAGCTGAGAGCCGCGGCCTTAAAAGCTGTTGCAGTTGGGAAGACCTGGACAGACTCACTATGTGACACGCGACATGTCCCGAGCTGGACCAGGGCCCTCCCTCCTGCCTTCTACTCCTGGTCCGCTGTCTCTGATGGTTTTCATCTTAATATTCAGGATCCCCAACGCACGGGCACCAGTCTCTCTTAGAACCACTCACACCTTTATCTTCCTTCGCCAGGAATAGGTGTCTGAGCAATCACTTCTTAGGGTCCCCCCCCCCCCCCCCACACACACACACACTTGCCCCACTCCTGGGATTGAACAGACTTGGGTCCAGGTCTACCTTCCAAGTTGCTTCTGAAGCAACTCGTGAGAATTGTAGGGGTGTGTATGCGTGGGGGAGGGGATGTCGAGGGGGTTTCATGAAGGGAGGTAACCCCACCCCAACATCTCCCAAAGCATCACGAGAACCTGCTCCCTCTGTTCACCTTCCCGGGATGCTCAGACCTCAGAGATGACCTGCCTCTGTCTATCTGGCCAGTTGCCTCTCTCCCCTACAGGCCCGTGGAGAGACCAGGCTGTCCCTCTCCCGCACTGGGCCAAAGCCCTCGTGCACAAGCTCCATTCCCTTCCCGAGCCTGCAGGCAGGCGCCTTACGCAGAAGCATTCAATATTTTACCCAGGAAAAGAAAAATAGAGATTTCTTGCAAAGCGAATTTTCTTCTCCTCTTTAGGGCTTTGCTGAACCCTGAGAATAGAAGTGGGACTTGATTTTATGCTAATGTATGTAAAGAACGTGAAGGTGGAGTCATAGGTAACACAATGAACTTAACTTCTTTCCTCCCTTTTGGTTGAATTATAATGACTAGTTTCCATAGCAATTACTGCATCACCTTGTACATTACCAGGAAAATCTACTGCACTTTCTTCTGAGCCATCCCTGCAAACATTTCTCCTTTTTTTTTTTTTTTTACGATGTTCTAGGGGGAACAGGAGCCCTCTCGGCTTGGCGGCCACGGGGGAGCCTATTTCAGGAGGTTAATAAAGCCGATCGGGGTGTTTTTATTTTCTAAATTCAGCGGTTAGTTTTCCATCTCCGCCCTCGTCAGCTACTAGTCAGACAGACAAAGAGGGAAGGAGGTGAGCGAGAGAGAACGGGGGTGATGATGGGAGGAAGAGAGAGGCACACGGGTGGGGGGTGGCCAGGAGGGACTAGCAAGGAGCGTGCCTCAAATTCCACGTTCGAGTCTCCGCTGATTCCGTGATGGTTTGCGAGCCCCCCGCCCCACCCCTTTACCCCCGACGGCAAACCTCTCATCCCACGGGGCTTGCAGGTGGTCGGGGACGTCTCTGAGCCCACAGACGGTCAGGCGTGGGACACACGCAGAGGTCTCTCTTGGGAAGCCTTGAGACTGTGCGTCCGAGCCCCCATGAGGACCCCATCCATGCAAGGCCCCCGTTTCCACCAGCGGCTCCATTTGCTGAGCTTTTCATCCTGGCTTTCCACGTTGCATTTCATTTCCCGAATCGCCTCCACAGCCCGCGGCTGTTTGCAGACACCTCCTTCCAGCTGAGAGATGAGGAGTGACACCTGGAGAGGAATGAGTGGCTGCAGCCTCTGCTGTGAAGGATTTCGGGGCGTGGCCAGGGCTGGCCCCCAGCGCTGGGATGCTGACTGGTCCCATCGCACGCACCCCGCTGGAGGTCAGTAGAGGTCATGATCATGGGCTCCGGTAGACAGGAGGACCCCGTGCTGGGCCGTGGAAACCCCATGCCGTGGGTTCAGAGCGCTCACCCTGCGCGAGAAGCAGTGGCCACGTGAGCTCAGCACCTGTGTCTCGTTTGATCGGGGCCTGGCTCACTCCCACGTGTGCACCAGCCCGAGCGCGTCCCTGCAGGGATCCGAGGAGCGAGCCAGGCCTCAGTGTGGGCAGCGTACCCGGTGGTTGGAGACGGGCCCCGAGGTCTGGCTGCTTGGATTCCCGTCTCCCAGCTGGGCTTCTCCCACCGTGTGTCAGGGAGTGAGTGATTCGCTCTGCCTCAGTCTCCTCGTCTCTAACGTGGGGTGAACGGCAGGACCCACCTGAGAGGCATTCGTGCAGATCGACGGAGACCTGTTTTCCCAGAGGCCACACGGGCTCACCTGCACCTGTGGTGTGACCTTGACTGAGTTCACGGACATCTCAGAACCCTGACTTTGCCAGCTGTCAAGTCAGAAATGTCTTCTGGGTGGTCTCACAGGTTCTTCCTAGCTCGGAGTTTCAAGGGTTTGGGGATTCTAACAGCGTAGCTGGAGCGAGGGAATAAGGAGAGAGAGAGAGAGAGAGAGAGAGAGAGAGAGAGAGAGAGAGAGAGAGAGAGAGAGAGAGAGAGAGAGAGAGGAGATGCCTGAAGTAGCAGGAAACACTCCCTGAGTGACAAGAAGCCCTGAGCTCACCAAAATGCTTAACCAAGATAAGAAGGATGTAACCGATGTTGGGAAGATTATTATGAGATTAATAAAAGCGATTACGGGATTAAGGCTTCTCAAAAGAGATAGTGAAGGGACCACCAATGGGGAAATCCTCCCTCGCCCTCGGCTCAGCCTCTCTCCTTGATTGGCAAGTCCTCGGCCATGCGGCCATCTGACAAAGCGCTCTCCGCGGATGCGCAAGTGCCATCCCCGCTTAAGCTCATCAGAGACATGGGGGGGAGGGGGAGGGAGACTGTGGGGGCGGGTGGTCCCCTTCGTCCCCTTCCCCAGTGTAACAGGGGTAGATGCCTCTCGCTCTCCGCGGGGGATTTGCTCCAGGACCCATGGAAGTACCCGAAGCCACCATGCTCCAGGCCCTTCTACAAAGTGGCGTAGTGTTTGCGTAGAAGCTACGCACACCCTGGCGTGCGCTTTAAATCTCTAGGTCGCTTATGATCCCTCACACCAGGTAAATGCCGTGTAAATGACTGTTACACTGTATTGTTCAGGGGGTGACAGAAAAAGGGTCTGCACATATTCAGTATAGACATAACCCTCATAGTCCTGACTACAGAGCACATGTCGGCAAACATGAAATGTTTTTTGGAATATTTTGGATCCGGGATTGGAACTCATGAATATGGAAGGGTACACACACACACACACACACACACACACACTAACTGGGTTTCTTTCTGGGAATGGCTGTGGAGTTTAAGGGAGGCGGGCCTGATGTGGGGTCAGGTTCATGGGTAAGGCTGTCCTATATGGAAAAAATGTGGGAGGGGCCTGGAGGGGAATCAAGCATCCTAGGGAGTCGGGGTACACGGGAGGGGGCGGGGAAGGAGGTTACTGAAGAACTGAGAGATCCCGGGGATGTCCACCTGCTCACTGAGCCTCCCTGTTCTCACCTGTAAACTGGGGACAAGGATCTGCCCCCAAGGGGCTGGAAGACACAACGAGTGGGAACGCCCTCTGCAAAGGAAGCTGGGATAGCTTTGTGACTTGCTCACCGTAAGGTTCTGGGCCTCCTTGTGGTTCTAGAAGAACAAACAGGACCCTGGGCTGACTGCACCTCCTCCGTCAGCATCCGGCTCTGACGGAGGCCATGTGGTCAGGGCCTGGGCTTTGGGGCCATCACACCTCAGAGACAATAATCTATAAACAAACTATATGGATTCAGGTCGTCTTTTTCTGAACCATTTGAGCTAAGTTGCAGCAGTGATCCGTCTCGTCTCTCTCCGGAGACCCATTGTCCTGTTTCGCCTGGGAGTTTCCTCGCTCTAGCACAGGGGAAACCCTCAGTGCCGTAAGCAGCCTGGGAGGGTGGGACTTTCACCTGTTAAATACTCCAGTATGTGTTTCCTAAGCACAAGACCATCCTCACACATTCCACAGTACAATGGTTGAAATCGGGAGATGCCACACGTGAGCTGGGACCATAGTCCCGATTCCAATTCCACCAGTTGTCCCAGGAACGTCCCGTATAACCATCTTCCCATCCCCTTCTCCGGGGCGAGACCCAATCCAGGGTCACAGGTTGCAGTCAGGTCTAAATGCATCTTGAGTTTCCTCTAGAACAGTTGTTTTCCAGTCTTTGTTTTCTTATGGTCTCAGTAAAGAATGACAGACGGCTGGCTAAAATAAGAATCTGTTCTTTACAATCGGCACACAGACACATAGAAGCGAAGAGACAGCGATTCTCAACCCCAGGCAGTCAGCTCATGAGGTGGAGGAAGAATGGAGTTAGAACATCAGCATTTGGAACCATGGCAGCCTCAGTCGATTCAGGCAGCTGTCTCCCATAGGAAACGCTAAAAGTCAGGACCAGGATTTCCGGCTGTGAAATCTGGGTAGAGATTTTGGTCGGGAGCCCAGGCCGCATTTACAAAGGATTTGCTTTCCCCGGCTTTGCACCTGGGGAACCTCTGTGTCAGGGAGCAGGTTGCCGTTCTGCTCAGGGCTCTAGGCCCAGCACTTCGCCAAGTACCCCAGACATAGCAGCTGCTCAATAAGTACTTGTCAACTGGACGAGTGAATGGACGAGGGAGGTGTCTTTCGGGCAGGGCCTGGCTAAAGACAAATGGGATCTCCTCCCCCCCAACCCCCACAAGGGCGAGTGTTTCCTTCTGTACCACCTCCAAATGGCAGTGGGTGTCCACTCTTTGAAATGTTAACAGTGTAATAAACATGAATCACCAAAAAGTGCTTTTAAAAGAAGGTTAATGGAGCTGCGTTTATTCCATTCTGTTGCACGGTTAACTAGATCCAAAATAATTACTAGCTCCTCGTTTATGGGCCCCTTTTAAGGTTATTTTTATTTAGCTGGGAGAGGTGACGGCTTTTGTTGTTTTTTTTTTTTTTTCCTCTTGGTTTCATAGGCCAAGATGGAGTAGAACGTTCGATACAGGCCAGCTACACAGGGGTGGCCCTCCCAGAGGACAATACCCAATGCCCCTCACATGAGGGGGCCACCCACCCCAAGCTGCATCGTCCCTTCCACGTGCTGCGTGAGTGCAGCTGTAGGAGCCGGTCATGGTCCCAGGGTGCTTGGGAAAAGCGGGGGACAGCGGACCTGACCCTTGTCACTTCCCGCTTCCCCTGCCAACATGACTGTTTCCCATTTGGAATGAGGGGCCATGCCAGCCCACCCCCCCCCTCCTTTTTCTCGGCAGCCCGCAGAGCTGAGTGCTTAATCGACATTTGCATAAAACGCCATAAATCATAGAATCTTAAAGCTGCAAGAAAGCTCAGAGGTCAACCAATTCTCCGCGCCGTGCACCCAGAAACCTGAATCTGAGGGAAGCGAAGGAGGCAGGTGGAGAGACGGCCGACTGAGTGCCGGGCGTGGTGCCGGGCCCTTTTCCGGTTCTGCTCGTTTATACACACAGTTGTTGCACAGCCAAGGTGGTGACTCCCACGTGACAGGTGAAAAAACAGAGATGCCGTGTACTGGCTGGCCTGGCTTCCCAGCTGGGCTTCTCTGTCCTGCCCGACCCCAGGCTTCCTGCTCTGTCCGCAGAAACCTGGGAATCTCGTCATCTGGAGATGCATGATGGGGGGACTCTGTTTCTCCATCTGCGAAATGGGGGTGATGAGGACAAACATCTCTACTGCGTCTGTCCAGCAGGCTTCCGGCGATGAGAAAATATGAGCATGGAGTGGAACATGTCCTGGAAATAGTCATACACAGAGAGGCAGCACAGCACCCTGATAGGGCGGGGCACCCGGGGAGCCCTGGGAGTGGTCAGAGGCGAAGAAAAGAAGCATGAACGTGAGAGTCAGACAGAACTAGGCCTAGTCCTACCTTTTCTACTTGATCACCGAGTGCATGGACTCGGGCTCCACCTGCCCTTCCACCTTCCTTTCCTACAAGAGTAGGGTCAAGTGCATAGTGGCCAGGCTGTCTGGGCTCAAAGGGACTCGCCACAGGTGCCCCGTGTGACTCACCACAAGTGATTTAGCATCATCATCGTCATGGAGGTAGAGCACACATATGACACCATGAGTAACCCTAAAGGCAAAGCCCCAGGAATTCTTACACAGGCACCCCCTTGCACACCACCACCCAGGTCAGGATATAGAATGCTTCCAACAATCCAGCGACCCTTGCCCGTGGCCCTCCCGGTCCATCCTGCCCTCCAGCCCCAGAAGTAATCACTGCTCTGATCCGACCCTATTGTCATCAGCGAGTTCTGTTTTGGAACTTGCGATACAGGTGGAAGCGTACAGGATGCTCCCTTTGTGTCTGGCATCCTTCGCTCAACGCAACAGCTGTGAGATGCCTTTGTGCTGCTGGGGCCCTCACCAGACCCTTCTTTTTCACTGATGTATAATATTCCCCAGCGTGATTTCTCCACCGTGTGCATATCCATCCTCCTGTTGACGGGCATTTAGGTTGTTCCTCAATTTTTAGCTCTTAGCAATAAGGATCCAATCAGCATTCTTGTGTCCATCTTTGGGGTCCCTAAACACTCATTTCTTTGGGGGTAAATACTCAAGAATAGAACTGTGAGTCCTGGTTTTGATGTAGAAGTGCCGAGTCATGGTTTAGGCACGTGCTTCGCTTTAGTGTAAGCATTTCATTCCCTCTGTGCCTCCACTTCCTCATCTGTGAAATGGTGCCGGCCTCCTAAGACTGCGGTGAGGATTGAGTGTGCTAATCTATGCAAAATGGGAACAGCAGGAGCCAGAGTGCTCTGTACGGCTAGACACCATTTCTGCACAATTTAAAAACACGCATGAATAACAAAATACGTTTATGGGCACATAATTGTGTAATAAACATTTAAGAACATCTATTGGCATAATAAACTCCAATTTTAGGCGCATGGTAGGAGGGTAGGAGAGAAAACCGGGCCCACGGAAGATGCACAGGGGGCTTGCTTAGCGGTGAGGTCTTGCCTGAGAAGAGAAAGATCTCAGGCTGATGTTGCATAAAGTGAAGACTTTTAAAAGCTGGTGTTAATTATATCTTCTCTATTCTTGTCTGTACATTCAAAATGCTTTCTGCGAAAACAAAAACATTATTACTGATTATGTATTCCTAATCTACAACATACGAATACTATGTAATGGCTCGCATAGGATATAGCATGCAAATAAACGCTAGCCATTATTATTAGTACTAAGAGCCCATTTTCCATCCGATTTTATATGGAGTACTGGGTGAATCATACCTGGAAAACTGGACCCAATGTGGACTACGAGCTCACACAGCTGCTGGCACACAGTAGGCCCTCAGGAAAGCCTACATCTTAAACATTTTCTTACAGTGATCGGAAGTCACCCAGCACCGCGGTCTTGACTAAGCCCGTCAACCCTTCTGGGCGTCCAACTCTAATCCCACCAGGAAACAAAGATGTCCAGGGATCTGTGCGTTGAAGGGAGTGGGGGAACGCAGGCTCCCGGCTTAGCCCGGCAACAGGGCCGGTGAATTATTCTGTTTCTTTGGAGACCCGCACAGGGTACCCAACAGCCAGGCTGCTTTTGACAACAGGCTGCAGCTTTAACAAATGGGCTGCTGTTCCTATTTATTTTCCAAACAGGGTTGAATTTTCGACTCGTTGTGGAGATGCGGTTGGGGAAAAATAATGACCCGGAAACACACACACACAGACACGCACAGACACACACAGACACACACACACACAGACACAGACACACACAGACACACACACAGAGTCACACACACACACACAGAAAATAATCCACTAGGCAACAACCATCCCAGGAAGAAAATGGAAAAGATGGCGATAAACAAAAAGAGCTTTTTTCTATCACTTCAATTAAGAGGAAGAAAACAGCCCCGAGGCATGTGTGTGTGTGCGCACGGGAGCGCGCCTGTGTGTGTGCGTGGAAAGGAGAGGAATTGAGCGCAGAGGGATGAGAATGCTTAGCTTGGGAGAAGAGGCGACTTGGTCGGCCCCAACCCTTCACCCAGCCACCACGGAAAGGCTTCCTGATTTGCATTGCATGAGCCGGCTGATCAGAATAAACACGGATTTGATTTTAATAACATCTTCGGCAGAGCGAGGGGTCCTGGGCCCTGGCAAATGGGTGCCCCTGCCCTAGGCTGGCATGCAGAACGGAGCGCTATTTCTGGGCTCCGGTGAGCATGGAGCCGAGGAAGTAATTGTGCTGCTAATTGCTCCATCTCGGGGTTGGTTTACAGTGATATTAATGCCCTGGCCTCCGGTAGATCAGCATCATAAAAAGGGGAGAGAGACAGCAGCTCATTAGGGCCGGGGATGAGGGATGCCGGGAGCGCCACGCTTGGGTCCGCTTTGCCCGCTGACTTTCACGGGTGGGATCTTGGGGACACAAGGGGCTTCTTCTAGAGCAAATGGCATGTGGGGCCGCTGGGCTTGAGACCCCGCTCTGCCACTTCCCCAGCATGTGCTGGCCCCCTGTTTGGCCCTCGGTTTGCGCATCTGCAAAATGGAAGCATGCTCTCCGCCCTGGGTGAGGGCAACAATGACAAAGGCCTAGCAACGGCCCGGCGCACCGCCTTTCCTGCGGCCTGGGTCTCGTGTTTTAGAGGAAAGAAGGAATCAGACTCTCTGAATGCAGTCGGTCCCGTAGGGAGGACGCGCCCGGAAATGGAGACCCATGGAAAGGGGCTGGAGGCTGTGGAGCGCCCTAAAGAAAGGCAGCCAGGTGCAGCCCGGGGGCTGTACCAACGCAGCTGCGAATGGCAAACCAGGCTGCGTTCTCCACCAGCCCGACTCCTCTCCTCAGCCAGCAGTGCCCAGCGGGAGGCGGGGACACGCTCTCTGTTAATCCCCTAATAAGCACCTATCACCTTCCCACGCGCCCTCCATGCGCGGTCTCCTGTAATATTTTCTCCTCGTAATGATGCTGTTTTCTTCGCTGCTGACATCTGTTGGTTTTACCAGCCTGGTTCCCAGGCTCCTTCTTTTTCCGCAAGATACACCGGTTTTCTCCCAGGAAAACATCCGCCTGTGCTTTTGACGGGGCCGTGCTCGACCTGCTAGGGAAGAGCTGGAGTCTGACCACGACTGAGGCCTGACCTAAGAGTGTCTGCCGTTCCTCTGGTCTCAGTCATTGGTGGGGATGGGCGTGTGATCTGCACCAGAAACAAGCCTCAGTTGCAGGGCGTTAGCTGTAATTGTTGGGGAAGGGATGTTTTTTCAATAATTGCTAAAGCAGGAGGCTGTAGGCGTGGAGGTATTGGCACCCTTTGTGTTCCTGTGAGGTAAGGTCCTGGCTGAGATGAAAACCAACACAAAGAAATCAGAGTGGAGATTAGAAGGAGTCCCGAGAGCATCTTTGGATGAACACCTAGATCCAGCCATGCCTGAAGCCAACTTCCTTGGACTTTGCATACGGTCCTTATTTCTCAAGCTATTTGAGTCGGGTTTCTGTCACTGGATCTGAAAATATCGGGATGCACCCCATTTTTATATTGACAGTACATCCACAAGTTGCCATCGGCGGATGCCACATTCTCTCTTTCCGGGAACATGCCCAGCCAGGGTGGCTCAGTGGTTGAGTATGACCTATGAACCAGGAGGTCACAGTTCAATTCTCGGTCAACGATCCCAGTATGGGGCATGCAGGAGTCGGCCGATCAGTGATTCTCTCTCATCATTGATGTTTCTATATCTCTCTCCATTCCTCTCTGAAATCGATTATATATATATATATATATATATATATATGAGCATGAAACAATTTTTTTTTTTTTAAATCAGAGGGGAAGATATGCCCCAGGCCTTGACTGCTTCTCTCTTATCGGCCTGCTCTTCACCGAGCACAAGTTGCCTCTTACAGACACAATTCTGGTCTATTCCTCTCGCGTGCCTCCAGGCCTCACAGCCCATTCTTATCAGCAGAAGGCGCCCGGTGCATTGTGGGAGAGCCGGCTGGGTGGGAGCCCCTTCCAGCGAGGTTCCCCACCACTGGGCGCCGGCCAACCGCCCTGCCCTGCTGACCTGCCGGCGACTCTGCTTCTCCTCGCAGCCTCCCCTCCCTCCCACCTTCCCTTGCTTAAAGGGGGCCCTGGGCAGAATAGAAATGACCTGCCAATGCGCTGAGCTCCGGGGAGACGGCCTTTGAGATGATCCTGGGTCTCCGCACAGGGCCCTGGCCTGGAGGCCCTGGTGAGGACGCTGAGGCCATCGGCTGAGAACGTGCGGGGCTCTCTCAGGCCCAGCCATGGAGGCTTCCAATCTGGAGATATGTAATGATGGCCCCCGCATTCTGATGACTTCGCCGTTTAGTATAAACAATTTCCCACAGGTGGAGGAATGGGTTCAAGTTCATGGTGACGGTTCTAATCTGCTAGTGTGTTTCTTTCCTGTTTTCAAAAGCTCAGACCTGGTCACTGTCAAGTTTCATCTTTACAACGACAGTCAGCGAAGGTCGCTATTATTTTTCCATTTTCCTAGATGAGAAAGGGCAGGGAGGCACAGAGAGTCAAAGGGACTGGCTCAAGGTCACACAGCCAGGAAGTGGCAGGGCCAGGGTTCTGACCCGGAAGTGCCCGCCTCTGACTTTCTGCTATTTCCACTACCTCCCTCCCCCCCGGTCTTCGTTTCCCCCTCGACATAGAAGGAGGTCCAGTCCAGATCCTCTCTGGGGTTCCTTCCCACTCACCGTGTTCATGACCCTGTTTCAGGATCAAATACCGGCAACACCCAGTCAATAAGGGGCTCCGACGCCTGGCACTGACAACGGGCACAGAGTTAAGTGTGAATTTGCCCAAATGGGAGCAGTTGGCTCAGACCCAGTCCATCCCACACTACAGGTGGGCGGCAGGGGATTGTGGCCCTGTGGAAAGCTCGGGCAATCAAGCAGGAGAGAAGGGACCAGGTGGAGGCCAGGCCAATGCCCTCACGATCAATTCATTGCTTTGGGTTAAAAAAAAAAAAATCATGATTACTGTTAAACATGCTAGGAGAATGGAAACTCATCAATAAACATTCGCAGCACAGCGACCGCCTGGGAAGGCCTCTCTGAACATTTGGCTGAAATGGTTCTAAGCATCATCCCACACGTTGGCATCGCTAGAGGAAGGACCGTGGTTTGCACACGTGGCACCACCCTGCGTCCACTGGTGGCTTGGCTGGCCCACGGCAAGCTGGATTCTCTTTCCATGTCCAGGAGCGACCATCCATCCATGCATGGTGTCAGAGTGTTCTGGAATTTGCACACACTGCTGTGGGTTGAGTCAGCCGCCTCTCAATAGAGCTTTAAGAAGTTTCCAGGTGTTTGCTATTGTCAGCAACCTGGCAGAATCTAGGTACAGATGTGGGTATAGGTGCAGGTATAGCTCTAGGTACCGCTGTCCATACGTAGGGAGAATGTAACCACTGGTATCAGACTTTGCCTTACAATGAGAACTTGCTTTTTTTGGGGGGGGAGGAGGGCGGGGGGGGGGTAGAGATGTAAATCCTATATAATAAAAGCCTAATATGCTAAGTGTCTGGTCGTTCAGTCGTCCATTCAACCAATCAAAGTATAATATGCTAATGACATGCTAAGGCCACTCAACAGCTCGCTATGACATGCACTGACCACCAAGGGGCAGATGCTGTGACTGGTAGGTTAGCCTGCTGCTGGGGTCTGGCCAATAGGGCCTGAGCGAGATGGGCCAGACACACCCTGGAGACCTCCCGCAGTCCCTCTCCAGCTGGCCAACCTCCCGCGTCCCTCCCCAGCCCCGATCATGCACCGGTGGGGTCCCTTGGCCTGGCCTGCGCCCTCTCGCAATCCAGGACCCCTTGGGGGATGTCGGAGAGCCGGTTTTGGCCCGATGCCACTGGCCAGGCCAAAGGACCCCACTAGTGCACGAATTTGTGCACCGGGCCTCTAGTATCTTAATAATGAGGACTTGCTTTTTTCTGGAAGAAGGGGTTCATACCTTAACAGCTGATCAATTTTGAGGTGGAAGGTAGAGCCCAAATACCTCTCTTCTCGTAAGGCAACATGGGCCAAGTGGCAGACACAGAGTAGGTTCACCATAATCATTATTTTTGCCTTCCCTCTAGGCGAGCCTCACTTAGGAGACAACAAAGAGGCAGCATTCATTGAATAATTCATTCAAAAATCCTCGCCAGGACTTCACACCTCCCATGTGCCGATTCTGTGCTAGGGATGCAGCCATGGGACAGGCAGCGACCCTCCCTTCCAGGGGCTCCAGGTGAGGGAGAGGTGCCCTTCAACAGTGCAGTGTGAGGAGCTCATGCACAGAGGCACGGACAAGGTCAAGATGGGTCAATGGAACTCAAGATGGGTCAGTGGGATTCAGAGGAGCTCTGGGTGGGCATGGTCAGTGAACCCCTTCTGGCAGAGGAGACAGCAAAACTGGGCTTGGGTGGGGGTAGGGGGGAGGATGGCGATTCTCAGGTGGGAACTGCACTTCAGAGAGAAGAGTGAGAATAGAAAATACAGTGGCCCTAGCTGGTTTGGCTCAGTGGATAGAGCATTAGCCTGCGGACTGAAGGGTCCCAGGTTCAACTCCGATCAAGGGCACATGCCCGGGTTGTGGGCTCAATCCTCAGTGTGGGGTGTGCAGGAGGCAGCCGATCAATGATTCTCTCTCATCATTGATGTTTCTCTCTCTCTCCCTCCCTCTCTGAAATCAATAAAAATATATTTAAAATAATAATAAAGGAAAATACAATGGACAAAGGCAAACTGGAAATTGCCAATGCATGTTGGTTTTCTTACCAATGGCAGGTGAATGGAGTCCCTCTGACTCATGGCATTCAGTAATGGGGGTGACAGGTGCCTTGGGGGGCTGGGCCAGGACTTGGGGAACGGGAGATGCCACTCTGTCTCCAGGCCCTGCTGGTTCTGGGCACCAGGGTACGTGTCCTGTGAGGGTGCGGGTTGTATATGGGCAGCTCGTATCATTTTCCAGAGGAGGTGAAAATCTTACCTTTGGCATGAATTGTCGGCAAGGGATCCAACTATAAAACCCAAAATGAAATATCAGCACGCCCCCTACCCCCCCCCTCCCCCGCCAAAAAAACCTCCCCCAAATGCCTTGTCGATGAAACAGAAATCATCCCTGCAACAAAGATCCTGCCCAAATGACCCCACAGTTGGCCAGGGTGTTACTTGACCCCTCCCCAGGGATATATGACCTTAACAGACACCCGCCAAGTACACACTCCAGAAAAGATCGCCCCTTTCCCTGAGGCTGGGTTGAGTTCTCCAGCGAGGTTTCCTTGCCCGCGTCCAACGCGATGGGTGGAGAAAATAATTAGAATTGATTTCTCTGCACCCGCGAAGGCAACGTGTGTCTCTATACACAGGAGAAAAGAGAGAAAAAAAAGGAAACGAACTTCTTCCCAATCCCTGTCTAATTCTGTGGATAGTCTTCTCACTTCGGGGGCTGTTTTCATGGTGTCTTTTGATTACAACATTGGTTTGAAGAGACACTAATTGTACCCTGCTTACAATGCTTGTAATTATGCGTATTACATTTTGATTCATTTCCATATGTCAACACCGCGACGAGATGGGGTGGGGGTGGGGGGGGCGTGCGCACGGAGTGGGGGTGGCTGAGAACGGCTTTTATCATCGGTTATTGTCTATGGGAAGAAAAAAGAAATCGGCGCCGAACATGAGTGAAGTGTTCTTTGTTGAAATTGGAAATAAGATTACACATAAAAGTCGTCCCCTGACACGCGGAAGATGGACAGTTTCACGTAAATTGCCACTGCTGATCAACAAGATTGCTAGCTCCCTGCTCCCCTTTTACACTAATGAGGCAAATATGTTCCGAGTCTCTAGTAACAATATGTTCGAGGGCGTCATTTCAGTGGCTTTCTTCTTAATAAAAGATGACCCCGGTGTCCCCCCCCTTAGCCGGAGACACTGTCCCACCCCGACGGGTTGGTGATTCCAGCTCCTTGTGGAAGAGAAAAGAGAGAAAGGGAAGGAGAGGGTGTTGGGGAGGAGGAGGGGGTGGCAGGGTCTCCCCAGCTTGCAAAGAACCCAGCGACATGTCTGTGAGTAGAATCACAGCCCCCCCCCCTCGCACCCCCCTCCCCCCATCCATCTGAATGGAGATGACTCGGAACCAGATAATAAATAAGTCACCGAAACAAAACCACAGGTTCAAAGAGCCCATTCGTGGAGATCCGCTCCCTCCTGAAGACCTTTCCTTGAGCACTAACCTCTTTTGTGCATGAGATGAAAGGACTCCCACCATGTAGCTGATTTCCATGCAGAGGCCAGAGCAGGTTATTGCCTGGGGCTCCGGGGCCTGGACGATGCCGAGGGTCAGGTCCACGTTGCAGATCTAGAAGGTTTTGGGTGAGCTGAGCAGTACGTGTTCTTGGAGCAGAGGCTTTGCAAGAGGCTGGGGGTGTGCACAGAGCTGGAGGGGAAGGGCCTCAATCTGGGGTGCCCCCAGAGTTCACCGCTTGCATGCTAGGCGCATGCACGGAATTGTCTGCCCTTCCCACCATGTCTGTGTTGAAGCTCTCATCCTTAACACCTCAGAACGCGACTGCATTTGGGGACAGGGCCTTGAAAGAGGGGATGAAGCTAAAATGAGGCAATTGGGGTGGGCCCTGATCCAATCCGACTGGTGTCCTTACGGGAAGAGAAGATACAGACACACCAGGGGACACCAGGAAATCATGAGCACAGAGGAGAGACCATGAGTGAGGACATAGCCAGAAGGCGGCCGTCTGCAAGCCAAGGAGAGAGGCCTCCAGGAGACGTGCAGGGCCCCCATCTGTCCTTTCATCCCTGCGTCTCCCTGCCCGACCCAGGGCCTGGCTTACCCGTGGGGTTCAATAGATGGTACCTAAGGACTATTGCTCACTCCTTCTGACTATGGGTGTTTATTGGGCACTTACTATGTGCCAGACCTGGGTTAGACGCTATGGATACAACAGTGACCAAAACAGACAGAAATCCCTGCATTCTTGAAACTTATATTTTAGTGCAAGGATTATAATAAGGAGGAGAAAGGAGGGAAAGGGGGAGGGGAGGAGAAGTAGGCACTTAAGGGGGAGAGGGAGGAGAGGAGGGGAGGCAGAAGGAGGGGTGAAGAGGGAGAGATGGAGGGACAGGAGGATTTATACATAGAATTGGCTCAGAATATCAAAAATGCCAACATATCAGTAGGGGTTTTCTTTTTTAAAAAAAATATATTTTATTGATTTTTTTACAGAGAAGAAGGGAGAGGGATAGAGAGTTAGAAACATCGATGAGAGAGAAACATCAATCAGCTGCCTCCTGCACGCTCCCTACTGGGGATGTGCCCGCAACCAAGGTACATGCCCTTGACCGGACTCGAACCTGGGACCCTTGAGTCCGCAGGCTGATACTGTATCCACTGAGCCAAACAAGTTAGGGCAGTAGGGGTTTTCTTTTGCCTGAGCTATTTCCCTTCTCATTTATAATATTGTCATTCCCCCCCCCCCTTTCAGCATTGAGCCCATACAACTTGTTTGCTTTTTTTTTTTTTAAAATAAGGGCATTTTGGCCTTGAAAGATGGGAGATCATCATCTGGTCCAACCTGCTCATCTAACTGACAGGGTCCCTGAGGCCCAAGATGATGGTGTGTAAGGGGCAGAGCGAGCTGGGTTCTGGGCAGACCTCTCTCCCCATATACAAGTCCTCTGGAAGCAACTCACCACAGAAATGCTCGTAGGACCCGTGTCCCAGCCCTCGGCTCACCTGGGAAGGCAGCCCAGCCGTGGCGGACAGTTCCAGGCCATTTAGACTCAGGCCACCTCAGGCACAAGTCGGGAGACGTGCTGCTTTCCGCCCGGGGCAGCAGGCTCACCCCAAGGTCAAGGCCCAGCGGTAATTACTGGAGCTGAGAGTCTGCTCCTTGGACGACCAATTCCGAGAGGTCCCCGGGGAATGGATCACCCTCACGTCGGCCCTTCCTCCTCCCCGACTTGCTGAGCAGACGTTAAATAAGTAGAGGCTCTTTGAATCAGGAATGTGCATCCTGTGCCCGATGGTGCTGCCAGCTAAGGGTGCGACGAGGCAGAGCTGGGGGTGGAGAGTGGCAGGAGCTGGTATTTTAGGGAGGAAGGTCAGGGAAGACCTCTGATGAGGAGGAGTTTGACAGAGGCCTGAGAGGAGGAGGGGGAGTTCCGAGGTCATCTGGAGGAAGGCCGAGGGGGAATGAATGCCGACACCCCGAAGTGGGAGGGTGTCTAACTGTGGGCCCGAGGGGGGTGAGCGAGGGGCAGGATGGCGGGAGAGGGGAGGACCTCTGGTGTCGGAGAGGTGAATTGACTTCCCCCCGGAGTCACCCAGCAGAGCTAGGCTTCGAGCCTTGATCTTTCTGAATCGCTCTTCTATATCACACCAAGCGCAGTCCTCAAAATGTGGAATGGGAAACAGAAGGAAGGAGGGCGGGGAAGAATGGAGGGAAGCAGTCAGGAAGTCAGGCAAGACAGATGAATACACATGTGAATGGATGGATGGATGAATGAATGAATGGATGGATGGATGAATGAATGAATATAAGGATGGATGATACACGGATGGATAGGTCGGTGGAAGGGTTGGGAGAAATACATAAAAAGTGGAAAGATGATAAATGGATGGTGGGAAGGAAGGCAAGATGGATGGATGGATAGGTGGGTAGCAGGGAGAAAAAAAGAGAGAATGAAAGAGGGAAGAAAGGAAGGAAGGAAAGGAGGGAGGGAGGGAGGGAGGGAGAATATATGGACGGATATATAAATAGATGAATGAATACATGCAAGGATGGCAAGAAACAAAGAAATAAAAATAGAAAGAGGATGGGCTAACAGATAAATGGATGGATGGACAGCAGGAAGAAAAGAAGAAAGAGAGGAAGGAAAGAAAGGAAGGAAGAAACAAACAAACAGAAAAAGAAAATAGAGAAAGGAAGGGAATAAGGTAGAAAGGAAAGATGTGTAAATGGCCAGATGGATAGATGGATGGATGGATGGATGGATGGATGGATGGATAAATGGATGGGCGAATGGATGAGTAGAAGGAAGGAAAGAAGAAAGAGGAAAGGATGAGTGAAGGAAGGGAGGATTTTTTTATGTAGTTAACCTCCATGCATCGGCCGCTGTCATGTCCAGGCTGCTGCCTGCACCCCACCCTCCCTCTCTGCTCTCCTCCCCCACAGCCCCCCGCTGTGGCACTCCCGGAGCCCTCTCCCCAGAAAGGTAATTCTGCCCTCTAATTACAGCACTTGTAAAAGTAAGAGAGGGGCCCATTCTTCAGAAATAAATCAATACAAGTTAAAAGGCCATCCTGTTTGTTTCTGTAACAATGCTCTTTAGAAAATTGGGTGCTGTTCCATTTGCTGACGGGTACCCCATCCGTCATCGGCAGCCAGAGTCACATCACATTATGTTGCCAAACATAATAGAGCGTGATCAGGGTGATGCATCAAACTGGAGATTGGCAGGGAAATGGATTTTAGCGGAGAGATCGCACTTGAGAACATAGAAAGCCAGGGAAGAGGAAAAGCTTAGAGGGCGTTTTCACCATCAGAGATGGGATTTGGAGCGCTCCGTGGCGCAGAAATCCCCAACCCAGGAAAATCACAGCACACACAGGACACCGTCGGAAAAAGAAATAAGCACATTCATACTTAGAAGAAAGGGAGGACAGAACTGCCGGAAGTGTTCCCTCTACCGAGATGCAATGCTGTTTTCTTATCCCTGTTTTATGATAAAGAAACGGAGGCTCAGAGAGGTTAGGCGAGTTCTCTGAAGTCACACAGCCTTTACGAAGCGGAGGCAGGAATTGAAGTTGGATCTGCTAAGGTTGGCGAGCACCAAGGCATGTGGATAAATTGAGGTGTAAGAAAGACACTTGAGTTTCTGGAAGGCCTGGGGAGCTTGCCTAAAGCATCACATGACACAGATGTCATTACTTCTAGGAGGATGGCTTAGCTGGAAGGAAGTAGTGAGATTACAGCTGGGTTTTGAGGCATGTGTAGGAGTTCGGTGGCAGGCATACCTATTATAAAGGCATTCCAGGATAAGAGGTTAATGGGCAGAGAAGCAGGAAGAAAGGGCATGTTTGGAAGGTGTTTGGAAGATGATAGTCCCTGGTTTGTCACGTGGGGGTGGAGGAAGGATGAGAGGTATATTGTAAAACCCTCTCGGGGTAGGTACCAAGCCAAGTCTACCCACGCCTGGCACTCCAGACAGGGTCCAGAAGCCATGTGTCAAAGGCTGCATCTTCCCCAACCTGAAGCTAATGAACTGAGATGCAGAAGGACGTGGGAATGAAATGATGGTTTCCCTCCGTTTCCAAACCTCTGTTCCTTCAGCTGATAGGAGAGGGTTTGCGTACTTCAGTGGACATCACAACCGCCCAGGCACCACTTGTGGGAATCAAAGCAGATTTCCGGCCCTGTCCCCAGAGATGCGGGTCCTGGGGGTCCTTGGACGACACTTGGAGAAACACCACTCCCTGCGGACCCTGAGCAAGAGCCCCACGGAGACAGGGTTCTTTATGCTGCAGCTGCCATGCCAGCGGTTTGAAGCCGCTACTAGACATTCCCGAAGGAGACACGGTCATTTCAAGCAGGCAGAGGGGCGGGGCCTCTCCATTTCACAGCCAGTACCTTGTGGACGCACAATGGCATACTTTGCTGTAGGGCCACAGCCGTGCCTCATTAAAAAAAGATCAGTGGGGCCCTTGGAATTGATCACAAACCATTTCTGTCAATGTCACACACAGCCGTGTTTGGGGAAGTGTGCGGGCGTACCTGCTAAATGGAAAGGCTTTGAGGTTTGAAGAGAAACAAACAATAAATGAATATATTATACAGTGAAGAGGGGGGAAAGTCATACTTTGAGTTGGGAGACAAGAAATCTCCAGAGAAAGACACACGGTGGGCCCACATCGCGTGCGAGCCTGAGACCCAGCTCCAAAGAGGGTTCAGTGAGTGAGGAATCTGTGAGTGAATGAGTCCTGGGTGACGTATTTCACGGACAGTCTGAGGGCAGCTGTGCCTCGCCAGGAACTTAGGAAGGCCCCTGTTGCTGGTTCCTAGTGGCTGGTTTCTGTACCCGGATATTCTCATTGTTAAAATGGGGTGCACATGGGAGGCAACGGATCCATGTTGCTCTCTCACATCGATGTTTCTCTCTCTCTCTCTTCCCCCCTCCTCTCTCTAAAAATAAAAAATAAAGACATATTCTTGGGTGAGGATTAAAAAAAAATCCTTATTAACTCCCTTCTGATGTAAACGTGCCAAATCCCATTTATAGAGGGAAACTGAGGCCCAGGGCAAGGGGACTGGCCGAAGGTCTCCCAGGGGCGAAGAGGCTGTATTGCCGTTGCCCTTGGCTGGGTCTGCCCCAGAGCCTGTGATCTGTGGGTCGCCTTGCAAGCAAAATGCTCAGAATCCTGTGGTTTCGGGACCTTCAGAAAAAGGGGCCATAGAGTGGAAATAGCTTTATAAATGTCCACCATTTAAGTCTCAGCTCTGCCACCTCCTTGCTAAGATGTGTCTGTTGGACTCAGTTTCCCCATCTGTGAAATGGGAACGGGGAGTTGTCACTTCGGGCCGGGAAGTTCTGATTCCAGGACTCCAAAAGTCAGTGCCAGGGGCCTCTCCCGTCTCCAAGGGGCTGGGGGGGGGGGGGGGGCGGTGTTGAACCACACCCACCCTCCAACCTCAAGCGACTTTCCAGGGGACACGCCCACACCCCACCGAGACCCCAGGAGCCCGTCAGCCCCCAGTTAGAGGACTGCCCAGCAGCCTCAAACACCACACAAAATCGCAGGCAACAGGGCAGAAAACCCAATTATTCTCAGCTGTTACACTGCTTAATTTAATATTTCCAACGAGTTCCTTGAGCTGTTTCTCAAGAATGAAATGCATATTTGGGCTCTGTCACAAAACATTACGTTTTGTCAAGGCAAGCCATTCCGATGGAGCAATTTGTCAGCGCGGGCCGCCCCCCTGGGTGCTCCCAGGCCTCCAGCGAGGTCTGGGGTTTTTGGTGGCTTCTTCTGAGAAGAGGGGCCAGGACCTGGGGATCTCTGCAGTGTCAGGTGGCCATAGTGCGCCCACAGGACCCGAGGTGACATCTGTCTTTCTGAAACCCCAGTAAAAGAGGGTTTGGGGGGGGGGGGACGAACATCCGAAGCTTCCCTGGCCGCCGGGTCAAAGGAAGCAGGACTAGGGAGGGCGGGCTGGTGACGATGCGTCTGTTTGAAACTTTTAAAAGACAGTTACACAAACCATCGGTCCTCCCCTCTGAAGAAAAAACATTAAAGAAAGAGAATAATAAGGAAAGGAATCGCCTGTCAACGCTCCCTGAGAGACGAAGGTGAATGAGGTGAAGGTTTCATTTGCGTCCTTTTCACGTGGTTGATGCTCGCCGCACAGACACACCACACGGGATCCCACTCCACACCCTGTTTTGAACTTGATGTTGTGACGATATAACTTCAGACGCCCAAGATGTGGCAAGAGCCTCACAGAGAGTTCTGCGCACCCTTCTCCCGTGGTGACATTTCTGTGACCGCAGGACCTTGGCATAGCCGGGAAGCTGGCCGCGTGCTGTTGTATCGCCTGCCTTTCCGATGAGCACCCTCCCACTGGGAGGAAAGGCTGTGGTTTCACGTTAGCAGCTCAATCTTGATTCTGCAGACTCTTTCTTCTTGGATAATCTTGAGGCTGCTGTTTCATGGAATTAATTAATTAATTTTTAAATTGATTTGAGAGAGAGAGAGAGAGAGAGAGAGAGAGAGAGAGAGAGAGAGAAACGTCGATTTGTGGTTCCACTTACTTATGCACTCATTGGTTGATTCCTGTGTGTGCCCTGACTGGGGCTCAAACCCACAACCTGGGCATATCGGGACGATGCTCTAACCAACTGAGCTACCCAGCCAGGGCTTTGTGGGATTAATTTAAGGGCACTTTAACCAGCTAGGTGCCTTTGCCCATATGTACCCAGCCCTGACATTTCTTGAACTCTGAGTATATGCCGGGTGTTGTGCTGAGCACGTTATACATGTAGCACATTGTTCAATCCTGTGTTCCTCTCTGGACCAGTGAGTGCCTGTGCGGTAGAGGAGGGAAGGGTGGGCATCACTCAGGGTCCCAGCAAGGAACGGAGGGCTCATTCTAAGGGGCTGCGATGGTGGAAAGAGCTCAAGCTAACCCCAGAGGATGGAGGGAACGGGCTTGCAAGAAGAGGACCATCCCTAGGTCTAAGGAGGCAAGACCAGGGGGCTGGTTCCCGGAATCTGAGAGAGTGGCTGTCAGAGAGGGCTGTGGCCTTCGGTGGAGGGACAGTGCGGGCCTGCAGTCCTTCATAGAGCAAGCCAGGAAGTTCAGGCTCCAGCCCCTTCCTCCTCCTCTTCCCTTCCATTTCTCCCCACCTCCTGCCAGGGGCTGGACCTTCGTGGGAGCCTGAGGGCACAGGCCAGGGGCCCCTCTGATGCAGCCCAGTCTCGGTGGGCACAGAGGCGGGAGGAGAGGGGTGGGGAGTGAGCGTGGAGGTGCCAATGGGAGGCATCTCATACGATGGGGTGAGCTGGTGAAAAACATGAATGATTGAGAGAGAGAGGTGGCGGAAAGCAGCTGTCTCCCTGAGATTCAGCCTCCACCCCCCTCCCCTCCCCAAAAGCCACCCTCCCTGCTCCAAGCACCACCCAAGACCCAGGCTGGGGGTCAAACCCTCCTTAGCTTCCCTCATTATCCCATCAGAGCGGGGCTGTCATTAGCCTCCAGCGAGGAACAAAGGGCCCTCGCCCAGGCAGCCGCATCCACGGGGCTAATTAATTGGATTAATGGTAGAGCAGCCCACACCGGGTCTGGCTCCGATCATTTCAATGAACGCGAACACCAATCCCCAAAGTCATCGGAATATGGATGAGGCAAATTGAGTTAAAATTGAGGAGATTGCTGCATTCATTAGCCCGCCCACCCTCTGAAGTCGCTGGTTAATATGCAAACTATTAATATGCAAATCAGTGCAAATGGAGGGAAAAAAAAAAGCAGTGTGACACCTCCCCGCACCGCCCCCCCCCTTGTTTTTTGGAAACTCAGCTACACTGGGGCAGCTGCTTCCTGTGAAAGGGAGAGAGACAGGCAAGGCTGGCAGGACGAGCAGGTCTCCAGGCAGGAGAGGGTCTGGGAGCTTGCAGATCAGAAATTAATTAAAAGCAATGGCAGGGACACCACACACCTTTATCAGCCCGCAAGCACGTGTTTCAGGAGGCGGGACAGGGTCAAAAGTGGACCCCTCCTGGGGGAAGGTTTTTGGATCCACCGGGAGCAGGTCCCTGGCTGCCAGTGGGAGATCTGATCGGGTGCGGCAAGTTCAAACATGCGTTAGTCTTATTAGGTCAGTCCAGTTAGGTGCTGGAGTCTTATTTCAGCATGTATACACACACGGGCATTAGTATGTATTCAGTAGTTTACACGTATGTATACCTGTCTCCCACATAAGCACTACGTGTTCCTTAGAGGAAAAATGAGGACACAGAGTAAGAGCTTAGTTTGCTAAGGTAAGAACCAGGTTAGACCCCGAAGATAAGTCCGCAGGCTGACGCTCTACCCACTGAGCCAAACTGGCCAGGGCTGTGTTTTTTCTCTCTTTTGCAAACAGAGATTACAAGGTACATTGTGCATCTTGCTTTGTTCACTTAGCAGAGCATCTGGGCGACTGTCATGAAGACCCTCCTGGTCCTTCATGCACAGATGATGTGTCGAGGGTGGAAGGGCTCTTGTGTCTCTCCCTGGAGCCCTACTGATGGGTATGTAGGTTGCTTTTTATTTATTTGGTGATTTCAACCAACACCACGTTAAAAATCCTTGTGCAGATGCCGGGCCGGCGTGGCTCAGTGGCTGAGCGTCGACCTATGAGCCAGGGGGTCACGGTTGGATTCCCAGTCAAGGGCACATGCCCGGGCTGCTGGCTGGGTCCCCAGTGTGGGGTGTGTAGGAGGCAGCCGGTCAATGATTTTCTCCCATCATGGATGTTTCTATCTCTCTCTCCTTCTCTCTTCCTCTCTGAAATCAATAAAAAAAATATATTAAGACAAAACAAAACAAAAAAAAAAACCTTGTGCAGATGACATTTTGAATGTGTGGGAGATTGTCCGCAGCGGGTGCTCCTGGAGGTGGAATTAGTGGGTTCAGGGGTCGGTCCATGAGTAGTTAGGATGACTCCCCCACAAGGTCGCACCAGCCTCTGCTGATATGGAGTATGGGGAGCACCCCCTTGCCCCCCAGTCTCCCAAACACAGTGGGTTATGGACGTTCTGAAGCTCGGCCAATCCAATAGGTGAGAAGGGGGGTCTCGTGGAAGTTCAGTTCGAATTTCTTTTCTCCAAAGGGAAGCTGAACATTTTTTTTCATGCGATTCAAAGCTATTTGTACTTCCTGTCCGTTAGCTCTGCTCTTTGCTTCTCCTACTTTCCCATTAGGTTATTAGTTTCCCTCTTATTGATCAGTAAACAGAGCTCTTGGAAGACAGAGGTCTTTGCTTTTTGTCTGCGATGTGAAGTCACCGTCCTTCCCCCCAGTTTTCTGTTTGTCTTCTCTTGGGATTTTACGGTTTTGGGGGAAAATATATTATATTTTTACCGAAAGCGCAAAAATGTGCATTTACCCACAAAACTTTTGATACTGGGCCAAGGCTGTACCTTTGAATTTAGCTTCTCTGCCTGGAGGTCACGTTCAGCCTCTTTTCTGGACTAAACCCACAGTCGTAAGGCATCGTCTCTCATTACGGCGTCTGGATTTGATTTCTTTTCAGTCAAGCAAGAATTCAAACTGCGTAAAAAGCCACCTGAGTGGGGTCTTTTTCTCAGTCTTTCATGGTTCTCCCTCCTAGCTCTTGCAGTTTTCTTGCCTACACCATACATACATAGAGATAGAGACAGAGACAGAGATATATAGGTATAGATAGATATACATCTATAATAATAAAAGCATAATATGCTAATTAGAACAGACGTCCTTCCAGACGTCCTTCTGGACGACCTTCCAGATGAAGCTCGGACTGCCAGGGAAGCTGGTACCGGCAGCCAGGGGAAGGAAGGCCTACTCTTGCATGAATTTCATGCATTGGGCCTCTAGTAAAGATATAAAATAGATATAGAGATAGGTAGATAGAGAGAGAGAATAGATATAGAGTTTTTTAAGCAATTTACCTTTATTGTGTCCACACATCCAACTTAATTCTCATGGAAACAACAGCTTTTCCTTGCACACTTATAACTCATTGGCTTCCCTAAAGTTTAATGAAAGGACCTGGGTATGCTAACAAGCACAGGAAAGCCCAGTGGAATAAGTAAGTTTTGGAACACACCAGCAGGTTTCTGGGGAGTTGGTGCCTTGCCGCCTGGGAGGAGATGTGCTCAGGGGAGAGGCAGAGCAGCCATTGGCCAGGAGTGCCCCCAGGACCAGGGTTAGTGGCTGTGTTTGGTGGCGGAGTGGAGAGCATTGGTTAATCCAGCCAGGCTGGTAAGTGGAGCTCAGTTAAAAGAGTCCTTAGATCGATGGCAAACGAGTGGGGGAGCGGGGAGACTTGCTGGAAAGTCCCTCAAGTGACCACCCTTTGGGGCAATGTATTCATTAAGCGCTTATTGTTTGCCCAGCCCCATATGAAGCACTTCACACATGTTGCCTCATTTCATTATCCCCATTTTACAGACAAGGAAACTGAGGTCCAGAGAGGGGAAGAGATCAGTCCTAGGTCGCGCTGGACATGAGCAATATCATTTCACATGTTTGATGGGTGAGAAAAAGGACGAAAGGAAAATGGAATCGCACTGGATTCCCATTCTGAAACTTGTTTTTTTATGTGTGTGTGTGTGTGTGTGTGTTTTCCACAAGGGATATCACAGCCTTCCTTTTTTTATTTTGTAAAGAAATACAATTAAATATTGCATAGATATAGGTGAATATTTATGAGGTGCGTGTAGAGCATAAACACCCCTTGGGTCTATACCACCCCCCCCCCGCCGGTTTAAGGCAAACACCAGCACGGTAACCTTTGACACCATCACGTGGTCTCTGGTCTGATTTCCTCCTCTGTCCAGACTACCGCACGCCCTTGCTTTTCTCTGTCATTTTATTACATGTGTTCCTAAGCCTGGACGTGACAGGAAGGAAGGAAGGAAGGAAGGAAGGAAGGAAGGAAGAGAAGGATGAAGAGAGGGAGGGAGGGAAGGAGGGAGGGAGGAAGGAAGGAAGGAAGGAAGGAAGGAAGGAAGGAAGGAAGGAAGGAAGGAGGGAAGGAAGATGGCTTTGGAAGAAGACACAGCCTAATGGCCAATGTGGGCGGACCGCCAGGCCAGCAGGATCCTGGGGTCAGAGCGATCATGGAGGGAGCACAGGCAGCTGCAGAGAGCCTCAGAGGGCCCCCCACACTGCCTGGAGGTGATGCACGGTTTCCCATAAGAGGGGTGTCTGTGCTGAGACCTGGAGGACCTGGAGACAGAAGTGGGGAGAGCTGAGCGGCCAGAGGGAGGAGGTGAGCTGGTCAGAGCCTGACCCTGCGGGGAAATGGACACCCTCCGGAGGTGAGGATCCAGGAAAGCACAGAGGATGTGCTTGATCTTCAAGGCCACGTTTATTGAGCACCTACTATATGCCGGGCCCTGTGCTGGGCCTAATGAGTGTTCCCACCCAATCCTCATACGATCATTCCCCTACAGAGTAGGAGCGATGATTGTGCCCATTCCCTAGACTGGCAACTGAGGCTCAGAGAGAGGAGGCAGCCCCCCAGGACTCCCAACCCATTGCACCTCTGTCACCCCCCACCGCCACCTGGAACAGGCAGCAAGAATGATCACGTATCCGCCGACCCGCATTTAGCGCCTGTACGCGCCGGGCAGAGCGCAGGGTGCTTTTTACAGGTGCTGGTTCGACCCACTGCTCATCCTGCGAAGCAGATCCGATTATCACGACTGTTATTCCCCCCAATGCAATTGCTTTCAAAGGCGCGGCTGCCTGAGCCCCTGAGGGCCCGGCCCCAACCCCATTATTACTCCTCTCCGTGTAATAAATACATTTTAAGAGAAACAGATGCTGGAACAGTTGGACAGGAAGGGCCTGGGCACGTGAAGAGGAATCTGGGCTGTGAAAAATGTGTCTCTTTGCCAGACGGTGAGCAATATTGTGCAGGCGGCCAGGTCCGCGTCCGGCTGCCAGGCGGGCTGGTCCTTTCGGGCCACCGGCCTTGGGCGCCCCAATGGGCATCCAGCTATTGTTCCCGCCCAAGACAAGCCCGGGATGCCGATGGCCGCTCCCTAAGGACTTCAGACCCTGCGGCGGGTCAGCCGCCCGCGACTGGGGAGGCATCGCAGGTTGTATAGGGAGTGGCAGGGCTGGAGAGAACACCTTCTGACACAGACCCAGCCGCCTTCCGTGCCGGGCTCTTCTCTCCCTCACCCTGGCCTCACTCTCTGATGGAGCTTGTTACCCTCAAGCAGCTCCCCTGGTGCCTGACCCCGCAAGACTGACGGGTGTCCGTGCTGTCTTTCCTGCCTGGAGAGAACCTATCTCTCTCCCTGCCCCGCCTCTGATGGGAGAAGAGAAATGCCGCTTGTTTACAAAAGGTGGCTTGGCTGCTGCGGGCGCGGGTCCAGCCTCAGGGAAGCGGAGGTGCCCAGAGCAGGCTTGTGTCCCCCAAGATCGACGCCCCCACAACCTCTCCTTTCTGTGTCCAGGAGTTTGCCTGTTTTGGCCATTTCCTAGAAATGGGATCATGGCATACGCGGCCGTGTTGGACTGGCTTCTGTCACTAGCAGGGTGTTGCTCAAGTCCACCCACGTTGTAGCACTTTTCATGAAAAATGTGGTGAAACATTCATAATACAAACTTTACCATCAGAACCATTTTTAAGAAATAATTCTACTTGCCACAGTGAATAGCACTGGCAAGCTTTCTATCCCCCACGCTGTTGGCAATGAAAAGCCATCTGTATAATACCCTGGTGACATGAACGCATGATGCATCGAGACCCTTATCATGTAACCACAGCCAGCTCCTTGGACATAGTGATTAAGCTATAGAATGGTCACATGCCTGGCATCGGCCAATCAGAGGCCTTCTCTGGGATTTTCTAAGTTGGAGGTAGAAAAAGAGCATCTTGTGGGTCTTTTAGAAATAAACCTGCAGCTCTAAGCTCATAGGCTGAAGAATACTGGATGTCATGAGCCCTTCATGCAAAGAATACTCTATGTCAGGAACTCTGTATGGATCATCCCATCCAAACTTCACAGCACCCTTTCAAGATGAGAAATTCCCTTTCCCTATCGTACAGATGAGGAGACAGAAGGCCAGAGAGCCTAATTCAACTTCCTAAGGGAACAGAGCCCAAAAGGTGAGGGTTCAAAACCAGGCTTAGGGACCATAGACTGTACCTGCGGGTTTCCACGACGGATTGATGAGGCCTGCCTGTAGCTCACAAGGCCCCCTCCCATCTGGAATTGCACTGGTCAGAGCTATCTACCCACCCCCAACCGGGGACCCCAAATTCACACCACCAAGCAACTACTTATCTCAGGAACCAGAGCATCCAGCTACCTTGTTCTCAAGTCCCAGATGATCCGTCTTCATTGTTTCTGCACAGACTACCTTCCTGTATAAATGAGATGCAGAGATCAAGATCTGGCCTTGGTTATGGGGACGTGAAGGAATGAGTCCTCTGGCCATTGAAGGTCCTCTTTCAATTCTGAGGGCCTTTTTTCCCTCCCTATGGCAGTCTCTTAAAGTCAGTCACAGTGACTGGAAGCAAGAAAAAAAAAAAAGACGGTAACAATAGCAGGGACTGGCTTGTGGGCTGGATTCCTATATCCAAATCGAAGCTTGGAAGTGCTAGATTATCTCATTTCCTCCTTAGAGCTAGACAACAGAGTCCCATATTACAGGTGAGTAAACTGAGGCCAGAGGGATGTGTTACAGCAGTTTCTACCAAGTCTGTATGCACATCCTCGCCACAGCCGCCCATCATTCCCACCCGACGGATGACAAAATGGAGATTCGGAGACGGAAGTGGCTCAGCTGGCAGGTGGTGGAGCCAGGATTCGAACCTGCAACTCTAGAGTCAGCCCAGTGGAGGCCATGCCCGCCTTTCCAGGCGTGGCTCTGCTGGTTCCGTGGCCGAGGCCTTGGGAACCACTGTGCATGAAATTGAAACTGTTACTGACATCTTAAAACCCGAGGTGTTTTCTTTTTGTACCAAGAGGCTTAGAAGGTCCGTGCTGCTTTCAGAGACAAGGAAGGAGAGGTGGTGAGATCTCGCTCCCCAGGCCCACCCCTGTCCTAACCCACCTGTTGAAAAGTCCATGTGTGAACCCAGAAGCCTGAGGCTGGGGTCTGTCTACTGGCTTCTTGAGCAGCTAAGACGTGGCCGCCGGAGGCTCTGCTACTGCCACTCCAGAGTTCAAGGGGAGAAAAAGACGGGCAGGCGGAGTGAAAAAGCGACTTTTCCCCGACTCTCCAAACGGTCCCGCCCACTGGGTCTGACTGTGCAGAAGGTGCCAGATCAGATTCGAGCCACCAGTTGCCACATTATTCTGCCCTGATTGCACTAAGGCACATTAAGCTCCGAAAATCCCTTTTACAGTGTTTAGGACACCTGCAGAGGGGTTTGCTGTGTAAATATTATTCCACCATTAAACCCTGCCACAAGGCCTCCATCCGCAAGTGGGATTCCCAGCGGCTCCGCCAAGGGGGACGCGGCGGGCGCCCGCGATGTGCGGCCAAGGGCACCGCCAAGAAGCCGCCGGCTCCCGCGACAAAGCCCCTCCTTCTCCCATCGAGGCCTCCTGCCACTCAGGCCTGCTCAGTGGAACTGGCCACTGGGGCGCAATTTGGGCCGGGGATCAGGCACACGGTCGGGAGCCTCTTGGAGCGAGGGCCTGCCCTGGACAGCTGGCATTCACATGGGACCCACTTAATCTGGAGGTGGTGGGGGGGTTGAGGGGCTGCAGCCGGCTTGGCTGAAGCGGGGGCCTGCCCCCTCCACCCCCACCCTCGTATCTCCAGCCTCGGCAGCTATGGGCCTCTGCCTAGGCCAGGCGACGTTCCCCAGCCGGAGGCATCTTTGCCTGGGCTGTTCTTTCTTTATTAATTTATGCACCTGGAGGAGGGAAATCGCTCAATGATGAGCCATCGATTATTACAGATGGATGACCTATCTGACTCAGCAGATGCTGCTGTTGCTGCTGCTGGCGTCAAGGTCACTGCCTTTTGCTTTTCTTTTTCTGTCTGTTTTTTTTTTTTTAAAAAATTTAATTAATTTACTTTTTAAGCTGATCTGCAGGTTGCACTCCTGGGATGCGGTGATA
This sequence comes from Myotis myotis, assembly GCF_014108235.1. Taxonomy (NCBI): domain Eukaryota; kingdom Metazoa; phylum Chordata; class Mammalia; order Chiroptera; family Vespertilionidae; genus Myotis; species Myotis myotis. Next base: position 2,702,579 of record NW_023416325.1, on the reverse strand, counting down.
GAAGATGGAGGACTTATATACAGGAACTCAAGACGCAGCACCCGCCTGGGGTGGGTAGCTGCCATTTGCTGTGCGTCAAACGGTTTGGGAACACCCTACTCCGTGCTACGTGCTGGTCTGGGCCCTGGTGGGCTCCCTGCCTGGTGGACTCTGCAGTCTGGGGCTCTCACCCTGTGTCATCCAAGCTCTGGGCCTCATGGGCTGTGGCTGTAGGGCCTGGGCAGGTCCTGACCCCCAGTAGGTGCTCAGCAAACCCAGAGCCTCTGACACTTTCTCTAGCATGTAGCAGTTGCTTATTTAATGCTCATTCCATCTTTTCTTCTCTTTTCGGGGATGTGAGTGCCAGCTTAGTCATTTTTGTAGCTGTGTGACATGGAGATGATCCCTTCCCCTCTCTGAGCCTCAGTTTCTCCTTCAAATGGGGTTTATAATAATATCTGCTACCTGGCACTGTTAAAAGACTGTCAATCCATATGTGAGCTTGTTGGGTGCGGAGGGTTTAACAATGAATGAGACCCAGGGGCCCCTTCAAGTTGCTCATAGTTCGCTGCGGAGTTCACAGTAAATGCAGTGGCCCGTGGCCAGTGCCGTGACCCGGCAACTCAGAAACACAGGGGGAGCCTCCGTGAAGGGGACTTAATGGAGCCTGGCTCAGGGCCGGGGACAAAACGCCCCAAATCAGGGGTCAGCAAACTCCAGGCCACAGGCCAGATCCACCCACGGTCTGCTTTTGTTCAGTTCCCGAGCTAAACGTGGTTTTTACATTTTTAAATGAGTTTTAAAAATCAAAATGGTATTTCATGCCATTTGAACATTATTCGAATTCACCTTTCCCCGCTCATCGATAAAGCTTTCTTGAGACAGGGCCACGCCCATTCATTCCTAGGTTGCCTGTGGCCACGTTCGTGCAATGGTGTCAGAGTTGAGTGGCAGCCGCGGAGACCGTGAGCACCCTCAAACTAAAATGATCGCCGTGGGGCTCCTCACAGAATAAGTTCGCCAAGCGCTCTCCTAGGGGAAGTGACGTGTGAGCCAAGAGTTGAAGGATGCGCAGAATCGGTTGAAAGGGGCGAGAGGTTTGCTTTGCAGGTTGGACAGAAATCCCAGCATCTTCCGGGATGATGCAAGTAGCACGTGGTCCATGGCAAAGCGCGCCGCCTGAGGATTTAGAACAGGGGAGGGCAGGCCCACCGACAATCTGATTAGAGAATGCACAAGAGCTGTAATAACGACAGCAGATCTCATTTACTAACCACCTAGGAGTGCCCCTAACAAGCTCACATTCAGCCACCAAATGGCCCCGAGAGATGCGACCATGAACCCACTTCACGGAGGAGGAATCAGGAGCTCAGAGAGGTGAAGACACCTGGTTAAGGTCACACAGCAAAACACAGATCCAGTTTGCGATTCCATCAAATCCATGCTCTCCACCCACACTAATAAACCCAGGCATCTGACTGCTCGTGTTCCAAAATGTTATAAGGCTAGGCCTTGGTAAGAAGAAAAACGTTAAAAACGAAACTGGGTTAGCACCCCACGTAGGATTTTTGGAGCCGCTCCTCCTACCACTTCCTGGATGCTGTTTTATCTGGTCGCTTCCCCACCCCAGGCTCCTCTGAAATCCAGCCCCACCACTGGAAGGAAAAGGGGGGCGGTGTGAGGGGGAGTCTTCCCAGAAAAAGCCAGCAGAGCGCTCTCTGAAATGGGTAGAACGAGGCGGAGTTGGCAGCTCGGGCCCCAGCAGCTGTTGGCTGGAGTAAACACAAGCCGGAGGATGGGACCGGGCTGGGAAGCCACCTCGCCTCCTCTCCCAGGGGAAAGCCAGAGGGCTGCACGGCAGGCCTGCCAGCCCATGGGAGGTGACTTGGGCGCGCGGTTTGTGCTTTTGGCTGCCTGACGCCACGCTGGGCGGTGGCCGGGGAGATGGAAAGTCCTGGCCCTTCCTGTCTGCGCATCCTTAGCTGAGAACACGCACCCAGCTGAGCCTCAGTGTCACATCCCTACGTGGAGAGGATGGTCCCTACCTGCGGGGACAGTTGTGCAGTGGACTCCACGGGGTGCTGCCCGGACGCCCCTTCAATCAAGAAAGGCCTCCTTGCTCCAGCGGCTGGGAGTGTTGTCATCCACAGACAGCTGCAGCCACCAGCCCTCCAGGGCTGACCCCGGGTCCAGAGACCCATCCCCCAGGGTGACGTGCAGAGACGAAGGCCTGGGTGGCTCTGGGGGGCCGGCCTAGCTCCAGGCTGCTGACCGACGCTGTCTTCCTGCCCGAGTCCAGGTCCCATGCCCTCCACCCACGTTCCCTCTTCCTTCCGGACACCAGTCATCTCAAAGACTCCGGCTGAGCAATGACGCGTGCGAAATCCCGTCCAGCTCCACACCGCAGGCCCCCGACCAGGGACAGCGTGCGTGGGGTCTTATATTTGGAAAGCACCCGTGGGGCATAGGGATTCAGGACATGCAAACGGCCCAGGGAAATGAGGGCCACAGAGAGAACCTGCTCCTGTGCATCCAGATGCCTCTTGATTCCATAGAATGGAGTGACTCAACAGAATGACAGCTCCATTGGCGACAGGGACATGCGCTCTGCTCCTCGCTCTGGGCACGCACAGCCAACCAAAGAGACCATCATACCCGTCTGACAGATGCGAAGACCAAGGCAGGGGGAAATGAAGTCGCGTAGATGCCACTGGGCTGAGTACCTCCTATGATCATTTATTGGCCCGTTCGGGAAATCCCAGCTCCCCTGGCCATCCTGCTGGCACGCCCGAGTCCTGCCCACCAGCTCAGGAGAAGTCGAGGGGTCACAGCTGCTTACTACCTGTCAGTCCATTTAATCCCTATTTCCAGACCCCACCCCATGGGCAGGAGGAAACATCACGTTGAATAGATGTTCCGAAAGCCCAGCCCCCTCCCTTCCCCAGGAAACCGTAGTAGACCTGTCCAGCCCGCATTGCCTTTCTCCATGCCCCCGTGACGACACCGGAACTGGCAGCATATTCGAATGAGATGGGGAGACAGAAAAGACGGGACGCCCACGGAAAAAGAAACGCACGCCTACACCCAACAATTTAGATTCCAAATATTATCCAGACACACTCCCTTCTCTCCCCCATCTCGCAGGGCCTATGTTATTTGACCTTTTCTTCACCACCACATGGGAGGGTTTCAGTGGGCGGACAGGTACAGGGTCATTCCGAAAGAAAGGGGAAAATCACGACTCAAGTGCAATTACGCAACAAACACGTTTCTAAGTAGGTATTTAGCTCATTCATGAATGAGAGGACCAGCAGGAAGGTATGACTGGTTCAAAGGACATTTCAAACCACACACACACACACACACACACACACACACACCCAGAAATGCTGCTGCGATTCATTTACAAGTAGCTGTGAAATTGGTCAATAACTTTAGGGCAATAATCGATTGCATTCCACCGGACAAAATTCATTTGCATTTCTGTGGCATGAATCATTTGTATTGCTATCCGTTTTTTGTTGTTTTTTTTTTTTTAAACTTAGAGTTATGAAGTAGGTCAAGGACAAGGAAAGGCACCATAACCCAGAGGGTTGTGCTAAAGGGAGCAATCTTTTCTTTATTGTATTTTTGCCCCTAGATCATAGCCACGCTGTTCGCAATTTTTCTTGACAGTGCAATACTGCCACCCCCGTCCCAGAAAAGAGAGAGGCTATGTTGTGTCACCTGAGCCTCAGTTTCTTAATCTGCAAAATGGGCAGAGCCCCCACAGCCCAGGGACAGGAGCCCCAGCTGGGACAGTACAATAGGAGAAGTGAAGCTTGTAGGGGGAGGGTTTCTCAGCCTCAGGCCATGGGTGTGTCCCTCCGTCCTGAATGTGGCCACACCCTCCCTCATCTTAAAAGAGTTCCTTTTCTTTTACAACCAATTTGGTTTGGTAATACGAAATCACAGAATGAGGGGCTAGTTCTATATGGTTTTTGTTTTTGCTGAAACATATGAAAACAGACATACAGCCACTGAGATAGAAAAGTAAACCCACTCTTGTACCGACTAATCCAGAGCTCTGTGGGGAGCCCTGGATTAGGGAGGAGTTGAGGAAGAAATTAAATAACCCGAACACACACACACACACACACACACACACATCACCACCGCCAACTTACTTTGCAAATCAATTTACAATGGGCAAAGCCCTTGCTATAAGAGGGAGGGCCACTGAAACCCTATCCAAGGGGAACCTTGGACACACGGGCCACAGACTGCATGGGGCAGATCCCTGTGTCTCCCCGCACCCCTCCTCCTGGCCCCAGGAGCCCCTCAACCTGCCCCTCCCACTCCCTGCTCTGTGCCTGGGAAGCCCAGCCAGTGGGCCCCTCCGGTGAGTCATCGGGCTGGAATGTAGGGGTTCCCACATCACTCCGGGCGAAAACCTACTAATTCCCGTCCCCTCCGTGATGAATGGGCGAGGCCCTCCAATGAAAGGCCCAGACTCAGCGGCCTCTGCGCCGTCCCCCAGCCCGCCCCTCGCCCCGCTCGGAGGAGTAATTATTTCTGTACAGAACATGTCAAGTGCCCCGCTTCCCGGGAACTCGTTTCGCATGCAAACATTTGGTGATTAAGCGAGGCTTACTTAATTAAGCACTTTGTAATGACACTTAAAGCAAAGAAGGGTGGATTAGGAGTCCTCTCCGTGCTGGGGTTGTGAAAGGCGCCTTTACATCAGGGGACACGGGCGATGATCCGGACTGGGGCTCCCAGTGTGGATGCTGGCAACTGTGATAGAATCATTCATTCACTCCCTCCTTCCTCTGTATTCACGGAGCCCGTTTGGGATCCAGGGTCAATAGTGAATGATATCAATGATAACAGTGCCAGGCACCGTGCTAATAAGTCTGGTGAGTCACATTACAGGGAATAGGATCGGGCGACTCTAGTAGGCACGGAGCTGCTGCGGCCAATAATAATAACAATATTAATATCAGTCATCATCATCATCATCACAGCAAACCCTTGCATAGCACCTGCTCTGTGCTAAGCACGGCACCAGAGTTACGTTAGGGTTTTTCAAAATGCTGACACGCCGAGCTCAAAAGGCTCGCCATCACTGTGCTACGATGATGTTTCCCTTGGAATTATCGTGTTTCCTTTGATTACAAAATCCGAATTTTTAACCGGTTAATGGCTAATCCCCATTTTTAACCAGTTAACAGCTACTCATCCGCACACCTGGTTTTACAGTTAAGTTCATACTTATAAGGTGAAGGGGCTTCCTGCAAAGCTAACATAGAAGTAGCCTATGCGTCGACTTACATTTGTATAAACTTACAAATAAAGAGATTTAAGTCATCAGCAGGGGTCTCTTTATGTTTGCTCTTTAGCAGAGGCCCCTACTTTATTTCAGTTGGAGAGAGGCTGGGCCTGGGACTTGCCCGCCGTGTGGCCAGGCCTCGTCGTCCACACCCACCTCGTCGGCGAGAAGGAAAGTGGGAGAATCAGGAATTCTCATCAGCAGGTGAGAAGAGTCCAGGCCGGTGCCGTGAGAAAATGAGGTTTGCAAACCTTTCCCCCTGAAGACAAGGCCCGACAGCGTGTGTCTTCTCAGCGTTTCCTGGCCCCGGAGCGAGGCCAGAAAGCAGAAACTCGGGGACACCTCCGGAGAGGCTGTTTGTCTAGCGGTCGGTCCTTGCAAGCGCCTGGCCCGGGAGAGGCAGGGCCTCCGGGGGAGCCCGCTGATGAGGTTTCCAGCTCAGGGCAGGTGGGGCTGCTGCGGCCAGAACGCATTCATCACCCGCCCGGCCAAGATGTAGGCTCCTTCTAGCCCCGGCCAAGGCACGACCCTCGGTGGCCCCAGTCTCTTCATCTGTGAAATGGGACCATGGGGACAGCAACGCATCACAGGGCCGTCCGTGGGTTGAGACGGCACAGTACCGCGTGTTCACCCAGGAGGTCACACGAGAGTTGACTTGGTTTGTTTAAGGCATTTCTTTCCCTCCCAAAGGGATATTTAGCTGAACCTTTTGGTGGTAAATGACATTTCCAGGCCTGACATTCCTGGGCCCCAGTCACATTCAGATGAATCACAGCCACGTCTTGGACTAGCAGGTGCCTGAGCGCAGATAAATTTTGCGCCCAAGGCCGAGCCCTTCAACAGGCTCAGAGGTGAAGAGGCCTGGGCCGGTGCCGTCATGGAAAATGGGGTCCAAAAAACTCTCTCCTCTGGTTTTAAACCTCTGCTCTACCAGTCTTACCAGCGGGACGACCTGGGGCATGGAAACTAGGTCTCCGCTTCCTCCTCTGCCGATGGGGAGGATGGTTCAACTTCGGGGGACAGGGAAGCTGTGAACGTTAAATAAGATCCGTCCGCAGAGCCCTTCGCTTGGTTCTTGGCGTGGCACATGACACTGTAAGTTATTGCTGCCGATACGACTCTTTGCAGGGTTGCAGTTTTGGATCCGGCTCTAGGATTTTCAACCTTCTCTGCAAAATTGCACCTTGCCAGATGCGGCTCGTTCTCCAACTTCTGGAGACCCTGAAAGGCTCTGAGTCCATGGCCTGTCATGAGCCCGGCTCCCTTGGCATCATTTAGACGTTTGATCACAGGTGTTTGAGGTTCCCTCCTACGCCATCCAACAAGCGTTCAGATGTCCGTGTAGGAGGCACAGCCCCAGGGGGCCTTCTGATGAAGTGGCTGCATGTCCGCAGAGGCAGGAGCAGAGCTGATAAACAAGTCTGATGAAATGGAGTTGGCCGTACTCACCGGGCTAAAAGGGAGCCCGGAGTCGATCCAAGAGTCCCCAGAAACGCTGGGATAATGCTCAGCCTTGACAGCGTCCATCTGCGGGCCGGACGCAGGATCCCACACGCTTTATCTTAGTGAATCCTCGCAAGGATCTGAGGGGTGACTCTGATGATTGCCCCCAGGTTAAGGATGAGAACTGAGGCTCACGGAGCCCAGAATCACACAGGAAGTGGCGAAGTGGGACCAGAACACAGTTCTGTTGAGTTGAAGCTTTAAAAAATATATATATACATTTTTATTGACTTCAGAGAGGAAGGGGAGGGAGGGAGAGAGAGGAACATTAATGATGAGAGAGAATCATTGATTGGCTGCCTCCTGCATGCCACATACCTGAGATGGCACTGCAACAGGGACATGTGCCCTGACCGGGAATCGAACCATGACCTCCTGGTTCATAGGTTGACACTCAACCACTGAGCCACACAAGCCAGGCCTGAGTGGAAGCTTTTAACCCAAGACTTAGATCATGTCTGACCGAGAGCCTTTTATTAGATGCTGGCTACCGTCCGCTGGGCTGTGGGAGTCGAGGAATCCGGGGCTTGGAATGGTGGCATGATGCGGCGTCTGGAATCGCACCTCAGGGCTCACCCACAGCCACTCCCCAGGGTTCTCCCTGCACCGCAGCTGCCTTGGGAAGCGCTGACTTCCTAGCCCAGCACCCCCCTGGCTTCCAACTCCAGCCTCTTTTGTGGATGAAATGACATTCCCCTCCGGGGACCAGCGCAGCAATTTGTTTTGGCTGCACTCAAAGCCAAGTTCAGTGGCGAGGGCCCGAATTCCCACCCTGCAGTGACTCAGAGCACCAGAGGCGAAATGAAAGGTTTCGAAGGAGAGGAGACGGAGCTACAGTCGGATGGGCCGAGCCGGGCTATCTATCACCGTGTTTCCTCAAGGTGAAGAATGGGAGGCAGCCTGCGGGCTTGACCATGGAGGACTGTTTTCCTATCAGCCAGGATTTGGCACCGATTTAAAAAGAGTTGCATGTATTTATTCTATCTTCTGCTGATTTATTTATTCAGCAAATATTTACTGACCACTCCCACCCCTCCCCCACCGCAGTAGAGGTCACTGGGCAAGGTCATGGTAATGAAGCAGGAAACAGGTTGTCCTGTTGTCCCTGGCCTGGGGGAGTGGCCAGTCTATGCAAACAGTCCAGTAATTAACAAGCAATCCCAACAAGTAGGGAACGTACAGGTGGCCATACACGGGGCCTCCTAGCATGATTTGGAGAAGGGGGGGATTTAATGACGTGGGAAAATCCTTACGCTAAAATGTTAAGTGAAAAAGCAGGCTACACAACTTCTCCTGAAGCATAATTCCAACTTTATTATAAAAATGTATGTGTACATGCATAAGGAAAAAGACTCATAAGGAAAAGCATAAAAATGTCAACAGTGGTTATCGCTGAGTTGTGAGAGTTAAATATTCTTCCCTTTACCTTCATACAAGGCTCCGATTCCCGGCCACCAGGAGGTATTCATTTCATTTTATAGGTTTATACGCATTTTAATTATAAAGTAATTTATACTCATTGGAAAACTCGTAAGTCCCTAATTCCCCTCTCCCGACTCGAAGCCTCATTACTTTACAGTGTGACCAGCATCCTGCAGGTCACACACACACACACACAAACACACACACACACACACACACACAATGCTCTTATAATATCACTTTTGTTTCTGTTTGGATTTGCTTTCTATTTAGAATATGGTTTATTTCTCAATTAATAATATATCTCCATAACTAAGGATGTACAAATGTATTTATATAGACACATAGACATATATATAATTTCTGCAACTTTTCCCTAACAATACATTTTGATCATCTTTTCATCATAGTACATGTACACCTCCCCCCATTGTTGGTCACGAACTCTGGCTACAGCGCAATTTACTTAATCAACCCCCTCCCCAGTGATGGGGCCTCCTTAAACGAATGCCTTTATGTACCTGCACAAACATTTTAAGGACCCGTTTCTGCAAACAGGCCTCCTGGCTGGGTCCACGGCTGTGGTATATGTTTAATCACTTATTCGATTAGCCCTGAAATAATTATACCCTGTGTGTGGGGGGGTGGAACAGAGCTAAAAACTCACAGTAGTATTTCTCGGTCCTATATCACAGGTGGGGAGGGAGTGAGGCCCAGGGAGGGCCGCTCCTGGACAAGGTCATGTGGAGAGAGAATGCCACAGCCAAGGGCAGAAGTACAGATGACCTCTCTTCTCCTTCCACTCCCACCCTCCACTCACAGGGGCGGGGACCCCAGCCATCGCTCCACCCCTGCCCTCTAGGCCTCCTCATCTTTGGCCACAGCCGGATTATTGACAGCACTTTCAATGCGTGGCCTGGTGGGTGGAATTATTGGCCCTTAATTGAATTGAAAACAAAAGGAGATTGAGTTTTATGAGGGGCGGGAGGCCAGTGGAGGGAGGAAATCAAATACAGAACAAGCATGAAAGCTTCTCAGAGGATCCGCCGTAGGTGGGCGTGTGTGGTGCCCTGGGCTGTTGATGAAGCCACTGCATTTGAGGTCAGTGCCTCCCCCGGGCCCTCTGTTCTCAGCTCCCAGCGCTCCAGCCAGACGCCATCCTTTCCAAGGGTTCACGCCGCAGACGCTGTGAAGCGCCTGGACCCGTGCAGCCGGTTGACGCTGGGGTCTTGGGTCTGGCTGCCCCAGGTGAGTGAGGGAGGCCGGTCTCTCACGTCAGGAGCCTGATTGGGGAGAAAGCAGGTCTGCATGATCAGTCATCTCTATGCCTCTTCATAGGCCTTTGGTGAGAAGGCAGGGCCAAGGATGGGAAACCAGTCCACAGAAGTCCCACCACTAGGCAGGAGCCATCTATGGACTGAATTGTGTACCCCCAAATTTGCATGTTGAAGCTTTAACCCTCAATGCAACTGTATTTGGAGGTAGGGCCTGTAAAGAGGTAATTACTAGTAAGGTCAAATGAGGTCATAAGGGTGGGGCCCTGATCAGATAGGATTAGTGTCCCTGTAAGAAGAAACACTGAAAAACATACCCCCCCTCCTCTCTAAGAAAGTCCATGAGCACAGAGTGGGAAGGTGACCATCTGTAAGCCAGGACTAGAGTCCACATCAGAAACCGAATCAGCTGGACCCTTAACCTTGGACTTCTAACCTCCACAGCTGTGAGGCTATTTAAGCAGCTCGAGTGGACTGAAATACAGCCCCTGTAGGACTCAAACCCAGGGCTCCAAGTTGCCATGCCCAGTGCTTTCCCCTCTCCGCGTTCACCCGTTCATCCCTTGCGTGGCTTGTGTTTCCATGTCTGCAGACTGGCTTGCTCCAAGGCTGGGCTCAGCGTTTATAGATTATTTATTTCTGCTTCTCAGGGCTCAGCTCAGTGCCTGGTGCAGCCCTGGTCCTCAGGGAGCTTTGCTTAATGAATAGATGCATGTTTATAGAAGTAGATGAATATTCATGGAGCCGGGAACGTTGCTGGGTGGAGGGGCACGGGGCTGAAACAGCCTCTCCCCGAGGAGCTACTTACCAACCGAGGAGAGAGGCGTGGGCTGCAGCCAGCATGCTGGGCACTGAGGGAGAGCATTCCAGGCTGAGAGAGGGTGTGGGCAGAACCAAGGTGGCTGTGCCAGGGGAATGGCGATGGCTTTTTGATCAGCCGGAAAAGATGGTAAGAGATGAGCACCTGGAGGAGGCAGAGGCCGTATTGGGGAACTTCCACATACCAACCCAAGGGGCTGACTTTGACTCTGTAGGATTTGATTCTCAAGCATGTCTTGTGGGACCTCCAGGGACACGTGCTATATTCTTATGGGACCACAGAACCAGGGGATCAACACAGGGCATCTTCCTGGAACGTTAATTAACTTTTTACGGTTGTTTTTAACTACAGGATTTACAGTCTTACAGATGGTTAAGAACACAGTCTCTGGCCCAGCCAGTGTGGCTCAGTGGTTGAGCATCGATCGACTTATGAACCAGCAGGTCACCGGTTCAATTCTCAGACAGGGTACATGCCCAGGTTGCAGGCTCGATCCCCAGAGTGGGACGTGCAGGAGGCAGCTGATCAATGATTCTCTCTCATCATAGATGTTTCTATCTCTCTTCCCCTCTCCCTTCCTCTCTGAAATTCTGAAATCAAAATACATATATATATATATATATATATATATATATATATATATATATATTTTTAAAGAACACAGTCTCTGGAGCTACTGATTTCAAATCTTAATTCAGATTGCTGGCTGTGTGACCTTGGGCAAGTCATTTCACTTCCTCACCCCTCCACTACCTCAGTTGTTAAATGTCAATAGTCCCACAAAATGGAATACTACTCAGAAACAAAGAGGAAATATTACTGACATTCACCACAGCATGGATAGGTCACAAGGGCATGACGCCGAGTGGAAAAGGTTCCATGCTGTATGATTCCACTGACAAAACATCAAAAAGTCACAAAATTACAGCTGATGGAGGACAGACCAGTGGTTCCCAGGGTTTGGGGTCAAAGGGAGTCTGGGACTGTTATGGGGTGGCCCAAGGGAGTTTCTTTGTGGGGACAGAACCATTTTGTACTCTGAGTGTGATGGTTGTTTTTAATCTATACCTGTGATAAAATATCATAGGGGTGTGTGTGTGTGTGTGTGTGTGTGTGTAGAGTGCGGCCTGGCCGGGCGGCTCAGTTGGTTGGAGCGTCATCCATGCATCAAAAGGTTGTGGGTTCAGTTCCTGGTCGGGGTACATACCTAGGTTTCTGGTTGGACCCCAGGTCAGGGCTTGTACAGGAGGCAACCGATTAATGTTCTCTCTCTCTTTCCCTTCCTCTCTCTCAAAAATCAATAAAAAACATATCGCCAGGTGAGGATTTTTTTTAAAAAAAGGAGTGCATGTACATATTGATAAATCCAAGTACATTGTGTGGATCCTGGTTTTGACCATGACTAAAGCTATGTAAGATATCATCATCATTGGGGGGCGGGGTGGGGGGGTGCTGGGGAAGGGGACATGGGAAGCTCTCTACACTACTTTGTCCATTTCTTGCGAGTCTTAAACCACCTCCAACTAAAACGATATTTTAATGACGTGGATACTCACAGTCCCTCCCTCGCAATGTGGATGGCAAGATGATTTACAAAAAGTGCCCGATACCCAGGAAATATTCTATTCCCGTTCACCTCCGGAAGGGGGGCAAGGTAAGGACGGGGTTCTGGGAGCTTCTCGGAAGCCGGCAGCATTTTCCGATGGAAACTCTTATAGCTGAGAGAGGATTCAGATTTAATCTCTCAAGAAACAGAAAGGAAGACGGGAAGCGGCTCTGGTTCGTACATGAGCCCGCACGTCTCCGTCAAGTTACACCTCCGAACGCTTTGCAAGTTTCTTGCGCAACATCTGTTAATCCTGTGATGTCAGGGCCCGAAATTACTGAGCCTGGGAAATCGCTGCTGTGTTTTACTGACTTCCCCGCAGTTGGCAGTTTCCCTCGGAATCGCCGTGTTAATCAGAAACACGCTGTCCATATTGTCAACACTTTGTTTAACCACTTCTATAAATTCAGCATTAGTGCCGGAGCCGTCCCGGCTTGATGGATGAAATCGGCGGCGGCCCCAGACAGCCCAACCCCATAAAACAAAGTCCGGGGCGAGAGGCTCTAAAGTGGGAGACACTTGATATTCGCTGGGACACATGACATGGCGATGACTCACCTCAGGGCTGGAGAGGGTGGTGGGTCCCGCAGGGAGGTGGCTCTGGGAGCGAGGGAGAAGAGAGAACAGGCCGCTGCCGGTGGCACCCCGGCGGGGAGTGTGTCAGACACGTCTCTGCCCCACGCACTCGGGAGATGCCTGGGATGTCCCCATGTCCGTCTTGTTTGCGGTGGTTTCTTTGGCTCCTAAGCCAAGGCCCGGGAGGAAATGGACGGACGGAACCTGGGGGAGAACAGGGTCCATGAGAAAGAATGACAGGTCCTCATTGGCCTGATAAAGCCCTCTCTTTACATTTGATTGACGGGTGACCACCTCTAATGACCATGGGTGGGAGGCATTTTTCCCCAGAGTGTGGCCTATCCCACAGAATCCCAAGAAGAAGATATGGAAGAAGGCATCTTTATCTGTCCGTCCGTCTGTCTGGTATCCGCCTGGTTCCCGGATCGATCACAGGCCTGGGGGCTGGCAGACCAAGGCTGAGCCCTGGGCCTCCCCTTGGGCCAGGACCCGCGCTGCTGAAGCCTCACTTGGGAGAAGTTTCCATTTGCTCGTGGCGCACCTACTGTGCGTCCGGCCAGGCACCAAAGAAACCACCGTGAACAAGACGGACATGGGGACATGGTCCGGCTCCCCCTGGCCTCAGAGGAGTGTGGGAGGTGGAGGCTGGCCCCCTCATGAATGCAGAATGTTGGGACAATGCAAGACAGAGGCCCCTACTCAGTGTGGGGGACCAAGGAAGGGTCCTCCAGGAGGTGACATTGATGTGACCCTTAGAGGATGAGCCGGAGCTGGGTTAGGAGCCAAGGGAAGGGTACCAGGCAGAAGGAAAGGCCCTGTGGCTGGCAGGACCAGGGGACCTCAAGCGTCTGGGAGAAGACTGGAAGGTGGGAGCCCAGTGCATGAGGAAGAGAGTAGCATGGGGGGCGGGGGGAGTTGGAGGGACAGGCCCTGGCTGGGCCATACATCGACCCTCAAAGCTCTTGATCCCAGTGGGGAAACTGAGGCTCACAGTGAGCCATAATGTCTCGGCAGCATCCCGATGCCTTAGACCAGGCCTTGCAAAGCTAAGCAAGGTGGTGGCTGGTGTCCGCTGCCCCCTCCTCTCCCATCATCCCTGCTCCAGAGGAGAGAGGCTGGCTGGACCGGATGAGGCATATTTCTTAAGGATCGGGCAACAGAGACCGCCACCACTTCTTGTCTTCAACAGCCTCCTTCCTCGGACCCAGAATGGGGGCCAGCATCTCCAGTCCCAGCTCAAGAAGAGGCCGCCAGGGGCCCAGGCCCTTCTCCTCCTTACCTCCCCCCCCCCTCCCCCGCTCCCTAGGCCAGCCGCTCTCCCCTCCACATCCTGCCTGCCTCGGCCAACTCTTTCCAAGAGCCTGTTTTTCCAGAAACACGAGTTGAGCAAAACAGACTCCCCTCCCTGAACTTGAGTCTGAAATAATAACCCCAAGAAACACAGGCTTTCTTGGAAAACCTTTCCGAGCCTCCCGCGGCCTTTGGACACGTCAAAGCTGGGTTTGTTAAAATAATAACCCGCAGGAACTCGACTCTCTCGGCCACTAAATGCCTTGCCGAAGGGTGTCACGCACCCGCGTCCCTGACCCAGAAAACTGGGCCATGAGCTAACTCGGCCCCGTGTCCAGAGTGAAATCACTGGGCTTCATTCTTTTCCTTTTTCTTTCTTTCTTTCTTTCTTTCTTTCTTTCTTTCTTTCTTTCTTTCTTTCTTTCTTTCTTTCTTTTTTTTTTTTTAAGGTACAGATGGCTTCCTGCATCTTACATGGTCTGAGCCAGCTGGGTGATGTATTCCTGGAGACAGGCTGTTCTAAACGGGGGGTTGGGGAGAAGGGGACCGACCAGGCCAGGGGCTCCGGGAATTGTGTCGCCCCCGGATTGGCTGTCCAGTGAGTCACCACTGTCCGGCCGGACAACAAGGAAGCGTCCAGTCCAGCTGATTGGCTGTGACCAGAGTCTCCCCAACGCCCACTTGGTAGGGCCATAAGGTCCCCTCCGGCCCCGGGCAACGCGGCCGCCTCCAGTCATTTCCCTGGACATTTGCAGGAGGAAATCCACGTGTTCCAGCTTGGCTGGTGGTGGGCAGACTTGGCGGGCAGACTTTTGGGTTCTGGGATTGGGTGGGCCGGGCTGGGTCTCTGGGCCCTGGTGCTTACCAGCTGTGTGACTAGGGCAAGAGCGCCCGTCTCTCCGAGCCTTCGTGTGCTCATCTGTAAAATGGCAAGGCTGGGAGGGGCTAGCTCAGGGGAACGGTTACGGTTCTGTAGGATGAGGCATGTGAAGAGTTTAGCACGGAACCTGCAGGCCACGCCGGGGGAGCCCATCGATACCGAGGTGCTGGGGAAGCTCCCTGCCCTGCGTCGGGCGGCCCCTCAAGATTTCTTCCAGGTGCTCACAGGAGGAGGAGGCCTGGGAAGGGGGCTGGTGGAGGGCGTGGCGGTTTGCAGACAGGCTCAGCCGGCCTCTCTCATCTGACCTGCACACTGGCAGGGCCTCCACCATTGCAAGCTGTTCCATTTCTGCCTCCAGGAGCCCCCTGCAAAGTGTAAACTTCCCTCCCCCCAAGGGCAATGGACTACTTACAGAGCATCAATTAATTATTCCAGAGATTTGACATCATTCAAGCCTCACAACAGGTATATTGGTGTCCCCATTTTAGAGATAAGGAAACTGAGGCCCAGAGAGTTTACATCGCCTGGGGCAGTGGTCGGCAAACTCATTCGTCAACAGAGCCAAATATCAACAGTACAACGATTGAAATTTCCTTTGAGAGCCAAATCTTTTAAACTTAAACTATATAGGTAGGTACATTGTGATTAACTTAATTAGGGTACTCCTAAGGCTTAGGGAGAGCCACACTCAAGGGGCCAAAGAGCCGCATGTGGCTCGCGAGCCGCAGTTTGCAGACCATGGGCTCTGGGGAAAACCGGAGAGGCCGGAAATGAAGCTGGCAATCTGATCCCGGAGGCCCCAGGCTAACCATCGACCTGCACTGCCTCCCAGCTGTCCCAAACAACGGTGATTCCCTCAGCCTGCGCTGGGAGGCGGGCTGCTTGGTGCCCTGCACACGCTAGCTCTGGACTCAGCACTGGGTCCCCATCCCAGCTCTGATTGATCGTTCCTGCTGTGTGGCCTTGAGAAAGTTGCTTTCCCTCTCTGAGCCTTCCCTCCCTCTTCCTGAAAATAGCAATACGAAGCTATTGATTTTAGGTGGGAGGGGGACACAGTGAGATGCTCCCTGCCAAGAACCACACACTTAGGAGGGGCTGGATAACATAACGTAACCTAAATAGTCATTCTCCCCTTTTCCAGGGTGAGTGGTCCCCTCGTGGCCCATCCACTTAGCCTGAGTATTTTTGCCCGACCCGATGGAGTCGCCTCCTTCCCCTTCTTCCTTTCCAACCTTGGCTCAGCTGCTAAATCAAAGCCGAGTGCTGGCCCTGACAGGCCTGCCGTCTGCCAGCGCCGGCGGCTGCCCAGGGTGCTTTACGAGCCCTCTGCCTCTGCAATTAGCGCCTGGGCCTCGCCGGTGGGCTCAGGCCTGAAGGACGGATGGGGTGGTGACCGTTTGTCCCAGTGGCACCAGGTTCCAGAACCCAGACAGCCGCCCCACCTCCTCCTCGGAGCAGAGGGAGATTGGGGTACTTCTCTGCACAGCCGGGCACCCCGTTGTCAGCTTTGGAGAAGGGTCGGATCATGTCCCTGGGTTTCAGCCTGAATTATTATTGTTGTTGCCGTCATCGTAGCAACGACACTTTGGAATTCGAATTAAGTTAAAGCTCCCGGGGAGGCTGTAGGAATGTGGTCAGCGCCCTGCCCATGTCTGCCTGTCACTCACTATTCCCAAGCCCACTGACCCTATAGCTACTGCCTTTGCCCAAGGGTGCTCCTGGGACCGCAGGGTGCGCTGGGCCTGCTCAGAGGGTCAGGCTGGGGATGCTGGGAGCTCATTTCCCTGTGAGCAGCAGTGACCGACAGAAGCTGGAGGGTAAGTACCCCAGGGACCTGGCCCAGAGTGGGGGCAAGTGTCCCAGAGGGAAGGTGCCTGGACTCCACCTGCTGACCCCACCTCCACCCTCTCACTTACCCAAGTCCCTCCCACGCTCACCTCTGGGATTCCGTGAACATGGGTCCTGATGCCGACCCACTGTGCACACCAGGGGAGCCTCAGGCTCCATCGGAAATGGGGATGGGGACACCTTTGCTCACGGGGATGATGGCAGAGTTCAATGCGACGCAGATGGTGGCATACCGGCGTGCTGTGCGCCCCGGCCCGGCAGCCCTGTGTCCTGCCCTCCTGGGCCGCATTGCCCACTCACCCTCACTCTGTGTGTACAAGAGGCCGGGGAGGCAGCCGCAGGTCGGGATGGAGCGAACTGCCCGGGTTTGCGGCTTCATTGAGCTGCCGATGAGCAGCGGCACCTTGGGCTTCGGCCTCAGTTTCCCTGTTCGCTACATAGAGACAATAGGAATAGCAGGAGGAGAGCAGCCACTCACAGAGGGGCGAGGGCATCCTGGGAAGCGACGTTTACCACCCAAGGTGCTCCGCACAGCACCCTGACCGCTAACAATCGACCCCTTCGATCGTCTCGAATCGCGCCGAGTCCTGGCATTCAGGCAGTACAATGGGGACAGTGATGTCACTGAGTGCTGTGATGAAAACGAAATCATCGCGCCAAGGACATGCCTGGAGCATAGCAGCTGCTCAGTAAAGGATGTGCTTGCATATTAGCCAATAGGCACACTCGTCACCAGGAGCGAAGTCACATGCATTTCTGTTAGGATTTCCTCTTCAGCAGCCCTGGCCCGGCTCTAGGAGAATCAGCCTCCCGCTTCGGATCCCGCTCTGTGGAGCGCAGCGCGCCGTGAGGTGTGCACACACACACATCATTTCCCTTTATTGGTACAGCAGCTGGGGCTGCCAGATACAACACAGGACGCCCCATTAACTTTAAATTCCGGGGGAAACAAAGAATAAAAGTTTAGTATAAGTATGTTCCAAATATCGCATGGGATATCCTTATGCAAAAAAAGAAAATCACGTCTCTGAAATTCCAGTCTAACGGGGTGTCCTGAGTGTTTATTTGCTGTAGCTGGCAACCCCCAGAGCCACCCATTTCCCAGCTGAGGAAGGACCAGCGACATGAAGAGCTGAAAGAGGAGCCCGGGGCTGGGAGAGGCAGGCCCCAGCCAGCCCTTCTCGGTTCAGGGCCCCTGGGCCCATTTGCTGCCCTGTGTGGAGCCATCACATGGGGGATGGGTCCTTGGAGAGTAAGTTGCTCTTTTGATTAATTATGACCCAAGGAGATACAGTTTGCGGGGTGTTGCGGGGCCTCTTCTCGTTTTCTCACTTGCCCCCAAGAGCTCGGGACTCTCCAGCCCCCGTGGCTGTCTGTGTACACTGACAGCCAGACGGGCCCCTGGCTCTGTGCACACCTGGGTCTGAGCTCCCCGGGTCCCAGGTCCCGGCTGTGGAGGGAACCGGACCCGATGCGAGGCCGGCTGGTGTCAGGCAACCCTGCAGGAAGCAAATGCACGCCAGTGGAAAAGGGGAAAAGATCCACCGATTACTTAATGCTTTCCTGGTGTCCAAATAGTTCGCCTGGTGTGAACTGAGACTTGGCCAGGACGCCAGATGGAGCAGGACCAGGAGCCGGGCTCCACGCAGATCCGGAGGGATGAAATTTGCACCTTCAGATCCAGCGAGGTGGACGGGACGTCCCCCAGCTGAAAACATCTTGAGGTTAAATCCAAGGTCAAGGAGAGGAATTGGGCCCACCTGGCGATGCAGGGCTCCCCCTGAGCTGCCCCCACACCTCAGCCCCAGCCTCAGCCTTTCTCTCCCACCCACCCCCACTCTCCCCAGTTTCCTGCTGCTGGTGCTTCAGCCTGATTTCCTTCCTGGAGCCTGATTTCACTCCCGCAGCCTGATTTCACTCCTGTTCCCCTGCCCATCTGGGTCTAGCTCCCTGCCTTTGCCTAGAACACGTGCCCCTCACCCTGAGGGTGTCCCTGAGCATCCACAGAGACCCAGACACTCAGACCAGGGTATCTGCATGCAGCTCCCACTTTACAGATATGGAAACTGAGGCCCAGAGAGAAGAAGGGTTTCTTCCAGGCCCTCAGAGATCGGCAAGCAGGTCTCCAGACTGAAAGACCGGAGCCCTCTTCATTGCCAAATGTGGTCTGTTTGAGACACAGCCGCTGCCCTCGCAGAACTTGCCACGGAGTGAGGGAGAGAGACAAAAATCAGCAAACAAAAATATGGAATGGCATCAGAGTAAAGGAATAGGGCGTATGCATTATTTCTTGCTGCAGAACGAATTACCCAAAACTAGGTGGAACAATGTCCGTGCCACGGCGGACTCTGGCACAGGGTGAGGATGCAGCCCAGACGTCAGGCAGGGCTGCAGTTTGATCTGAAGCCTCAACTGGGGCTGGAAGATTCACGCCCAAGGTGGCTCGCACACACGCCTGCCCAGTCAGTGCTGGCTGTGGGCGGGAGGCCTCGGTTCCGCTCCACACGCACAGCTCCAGACGGCAGCCCAAGCGTCGGGACAACACGGTCCTGACTCCACTCCCATGAATGACCCAAGAGGAAGCAGAGGGAAGCCTCCACGCCTCCCACGGCCCAGTCTCGGGAGTTGCATGCTGTTCCTCTTGCCACATTCTGTGTGTGAGGAGCCAGTCACAGCGTCCAGCCCAGCCTCACGGGGGGAGGAGAATGGGGCTCTGCCTTTGGGAGGGAGGAGCGCCCAAGAATGTGAGGACGGATTCTGAAACCACTGCTGCGGGTGCTGGGAGGCCTGAGTGACATGACAAGGGGGCGCTGTGAGAGTCTGCGGGGAGAAGATCCTCACAGACAAAGGCCTGGAGGGGAGCTAGCCTGTCTGTCGCGTGTGGGACAGAAAGGTGTGCGGGAGGTGGGAGCACGGGAAGGAAGCGGGGTCACGGCAGGGGAGGTTAGAGAGGGGCCGGAGTGGGCTTTGTAGAGCCAGGTGCACAACGCGGACCCCAACCCACCGGAGATTTGATTGAGTGTGTGGCGGTGCCACTGAATTAACCACTCGGTATGTCCTGCTGGAGGTCTATTGCTGCTCCCCGGGCAGAAGTGAGGATGCTGAGGCACAGGGAACGTAAGGACAGTCTCACACCCACTTGTGAATCGAGAGGGAAAATTTGCAGTCAGGCGGGCCGGCCCCAAAGGCAGCGGTCGGATATCCTGGAGCCGTTGCGTTGCACGCATCACCTAGGGCAGTGACCGCAAACCTTTTGAGCTTGGCGTGTCAGCATTTTGAAAAACCCTAACTTAACTCTGGTGCCGTGTCACATAGAGAAATTTTTTGATATTTGCAACCATAGTAAAACAAAGAGTTATATTTTTGATATTTATTTTATATATTTCAATGCCATTTAACAAAAAAAATCAACCACAAAAATAAGTTCGCGTGTCACCTCTGACATGCGTGTCATAGGTTCACCATCACTGACCTAAGGAAATCGGGGGGAAGATGCCCCTGAAAAGAAAAGGTGCGTATCATCTAGGGAAATTGGGATGTACATGCCCCCGGAGAGAAAAAGGTGGAGAAAGAGAGAGAGACCAATAGACAGAGAGGATAAAAAACACAAAATGCAAGAGAGACTAATCATAGGACGAGAAACCGAGATACTCAGAGACACAGTGATGGGACCGACAGCCAGAGAGATGGAGGAGGATGAAGAATGAGGCATTTTTAGACAGACAGGCACGAGGAGGTGGAGAGAAAAATAAGGGGACAGAGAGAGGGAGGTGGAGGGACAGAGGGGGGAGCCGTCACGCGTGTGGTTCCCCTGTGTGTGTGCAAAGGTGTATGTGCGTGGCTGTGTGTGCATGGCTGCAGTGCACGTGCACTGCGTGGTACCATGGCCCTGGCATCTCCCATCATCCATCGCTCCCGAGAGCCGGGGGAGGGAGAGGAAGCTGACAGGAGACAGTGCGATTCCAGTAATCCCGGATGAAATAACAGCCAGAACACTTGCCGGGAAGTCGGGGTGGGGTGGCCAAGGAGGGGGAGAGAATGTCCAAAGAAAGTTCAGCAAACAGCTTTAGGATTCCCTCCTCCGTACCCCCGGCTTCCCTAGACGTGGGGGTGGGGATGGTGTTGCTGAACATGGGGCTGGAGGCAGGTGCCCACGGAGAGGGAGGGGTTAGTCTCCACCAGCTCGGGAGAGACCGGTGGCTCTCCCAGGAGTGGGCCCCTCGCTGGGACCACCGGCTGACAGAATGTGACTTCATACCTGGTATCCCCCCAGCATGTGGGAGGGCGGGGTGCTGGGGGAGAAGGAGAAGGGCCTGGCCTTCCCCAGGCACCCACTGTGTGGGCGATGGGCCCATTTCCCTTTTGCTAAAGGAGGGCCTGTCCTGAGCTCCACACACCACATGGCACCCATCCCATTAGGTACTCTTAGCGAGACAGAGGTCACCGTCTTTTATAACTTACTCTCAGAAGTGACACCCCATCACCTTTGCCATCTTCCATTCAGTAGATGGGATTCCCTCGGCTCGGCCACATTCAAGGCCTGATGACTCTATGAAGGCATGAAGCCAGAGTTACCCACTTCATCCATAGTTAGGTTATTTGTCCAATTTTAGGGTTTGCTGTCTTGTTCAAGATTGTGGATTGCATTTTATCTTTGAAGCTATAAAATATGTATATGGCTCAAAAGCATAAGTCCTATAAAAAGCCGTCCCAAGAGAGGTCTCACTCCCATCCCCATGGTGTCCCCCTCTTTCTATCCACCTCCTAAAGAACCATTTACATTCACTCCTTTTTAAAAAAATATATTCTTATTTTTATTTCTAGTACATATAATGTTATTGATTTCAGAGAGGAAGGGAGAGGGAGAGAGAGAGAGAAACATCAATGATGAGAGAGAACCATTACTCAGTGTATCAGTACGCTACTGCTGTGTAACAAACCACCCCTACATTTAGTGGCTTTAAATGACAAGCATTCATTTAGTTTATGAGTCTGTGGCTCATCAGGGTTTCCGCTGATCAGGGCTGGGCTCCCTATTGTGCCCGTGATCAGCTGCCCGAGAGAAGGCCTGCTCTGCTTCTCGGGGTTGGCTGGGCTGATGGGAGGAGCTGGACCACACGTCTCCCATCCTCCATCCTTCCAGCCTCAGCTTGTTGTCATGGCAACAGCGGGGTTCCACAAGAGAGGGAAAGTACACAAGGCCCCTTGCGTCCCAGGCTTGGAAGTGACACAGCATCACTCCTGCCACATTCGATTGCTCAAATGGCCAGTGGAGACCCCAGGGAAGGGACACAGACTCACCTCTGGGTAGGGGGAGCCTGCAAAGTCACCTTGCCGACGGTGTGACAGAGCATGGGGACTTTGGGAAAAGCAGCGCCTTGAACAAAAAGGACTTGGCACACGCGGCCGCCTTCCTCCCAGGCCCCGGTGCAGGCCTCGCTATTGTTCTAAACCAGGGCCGTGAAAACTTGTTTCCATCAAGGGCCAGATGATAGATATTGCAGATTTCACGGATCACACGGTCTCTGTTGCAACTACCCAGCCCTGTCCTTGTAGCGCGGAAGGAGCCGTATGAAAACCGTAAACAGAGGAGCGTGGCGGCGTTCCAATAAAGGTTTATTTACAAAACCAGGCGGCTGGCTGGACTCATCCGCAGGCTGTCATCTGCTGACCGCTGTTCTACATAAATGCACTGAGAAGCTAGGAAAAGGCTTTAGGCAGGGGAGGGAGGGCTAAGAGCACATTTGAAAGTCCCCTCCGGCTGGAGACTGGATTGGGTGCAGGGGAAACAGCGATGGAAACCCAGAGACCCCCTCAGGAGTGTCCAGGGAAGAGAGGATGGCGACCCTGGACCTGACGGTGGCAGCCGGTGTGCCCTGACGTCCCCCCACGCGGCAGAAGGAAGGGCCGATGTGGACAGGGAGGCCCAGTGGCAAAGGCCTACTTCCAGGGACGGGGGCGGGCGATGCCATCTGCAGAGGTGAGTGTGGTTCAGGGACCAGAGGAGCTGACACAAAGGGCAGCGCCTCTCCACCTTCGAGGACTCCGTGTCTTCAGACGGGACCAGGAAGTCTGCCTTATGTCCGAGGAAGAGGGCAACACGGAATGAAGATTCGAAGCGGGGGAAACGGAGGCCCAGCGTGGCTGTCTCTGAGGTCCGACAGCGATTGGCGGCCATCAGCGGTGAACCCTGAAGCTGGGGCCCAGTCTCCAAAGTTCATGTCCCTAGAACAGTGATGGCGAACCTATGACACGCGTGTCAGAGGTGACATGTGAACTCATTTTTTTTTGGTTGATTTTTCTTTGTTAAATGGCATTGAAATATATAAAATAAATATCAAAAATATAAGTTTTTGTTTTACTATGGTTGCAAATATCAAAAAATTTCTCTATGTGACACGGCACCAGAGTTAAGTTAGGGTTTTTCAAAATGCAGACACGCCGAGCTCAAAAGGTTCGCCGTCACTGCCTAGAACATGCCGCCCCTCCCCCACTGCTGCCGGTCACCCCCTCCTGAGAAACCTCCTTGGTGGATTTATAAGCAGAACAGGATGACTTGAGCGACAGTCCACCTCCCCCGGGGCCGATGGGTATCTGGCTCAGCCCTGAGCGGGGCCTTCGGGTTCTAGAAGCTTCAGAAGAAAAAAGGATTTTGAGTTCGGGGGCTTTCCCATCACAAGGAAATCAAGTCCCTGGGAGGATTAGAGGATCAGATAAGTCAAGCCAAAAACGGAGCTGCATCAAGTAAAAAGATCTGTCCGATGCTCTCCCCGAAGCAAGTCCGGCTTCGATGAATGGCGCCTCCCCACCCGTGCAGGTTCCACGCGGCTCCCGACAAGAGAGAAGTGCAACTTCCCAGCACAGCGCCCTGCTCCCCAACCTCCAGGAGAGATGCTCCCGGAAAGCCACGTGGGTCCCAGCTTCCTGCAGATGGGGCCCCGGGGGCAGCATGGCTTCTGCACATCCAAAAAGGAAGGGTAGCGTCGGTCCCTCGCCACCCACTCCTCTCCTCGCGTACCTGGAGCGAAAAGGCTCTCGGGTGTGAATCCTGCGTCCTGGCCCTCCCTGCCCGGGCAGGAGACGCGGGGAGCAGGCCGACACGGGCTGGGCTGGAGCCCGACCCCTGTGTGGCCTTGGCCAGCTGTTTTCCCATCCGGACAATGGGGGTGCGGATGGTGCACACTTGTCAGGCTGCGGTGAGAATCCAGCAAGACGATGTGTGCGCAACAGTGACACAGAGTGGGTGCCACGTATACAACTGCTTTTTCTTTTCTTTTTTTTAAAAAATATATTTATTGATTTTTTACAGAGAGGAAGGGAGAGGGATAGAGAGTTAGAAACAACGATGAGAGAGAAGCATTGATCAGCTGCCTCCTGCACGCCCCCTACTGGGGATGTGCCTGCAACCAAGGTACATGCTCTTGACAGGAACCAAACCTGGGACCCTTCAGTCCCCAGGCCGACGATCTATCCACTGAGCCAAACCAGCTAGGGCACAACTGGTCTACATTGTTGGAGAGGGAGGAAGTGGAAAGAACTGGAAAATAACATTTCCAAACAGCCTGTGACGTGCTACACTTTTCAGAAAACTTGATTCCAGGAGACCTCCACGTCAGTATCTTTGGAGATGAGTGTATGCCATTAAGATAGACGAAGACTCCTGGGTCCCCCGAAACCTCCAGTGTGGCCCCCACACCTGAAGCAGCACAGAGAAACCCGCTGAGCTCCGGTGTGCAAACTCGGAATGTCTCCTGGGCCAGGTCTCTGTCCGCCATCCGAGGGCCACATCCGGCTGCTGCCTGGTTTTGTTGATAAGTTTTCCCTGGAAGACGGCCATGACCGCTCATTTGCTTATCGTCTGTGGCTTTGGGGTTGCGATGACGGAGCGGAGGAGCCGTGACCCAGGCGGCCTGGCTGGGGAAGCTGAAAAGACTGACTCCTTGGCCCTTGGCAGTGAGTTTGTCTGAGTCCTGATCTGCAGCGATGAGAGTAACGCCCTGTAACGGTGGGGCCTCCTGGGTGCCAGGCACTATGCACGGGGCTGGCTGTGCATGGCCGGGTGGAATGCTCCCACTGTCCGGGAAACAGGGACTTTTATTAATCCCCCCACCGTCCCCCCAATTAGGAATACGGAAGCCTGGGAATGGGGAAGCAACCGGGCCCAAATGGACTCCAAAGCCTCCCACGTAAGCCTTTGCAGGAGGAAAAAACCCCACAGATTCAGATTCCAGTCTCCACACTCACAGGAAAGGGGCCAAGCTGTGACCCTGGCCTGTAGCTCAGGTGGCTGGAGCGTCACCCTGTGCACCAAAAGGTTGCAGGTTTGATTCCTGGTCAGGGCACATGCCTAGGTTTCGGGTTCGAACCCCATATGGGACATGTACGGGGAGCCACCAATGTTTCTCTCCTACATCAATGTTTCTCTCTTTGCAAAATCAATAAAAACATATCCTTGGGTGAGGATTAAAAAAAGAAAAAAAAGGCCAAGCTATGACGTCCAACCCTGCCCCTTGGGGAGCTTTACAAACCAGAACCCCCTCCCCCCCTTTTCTGCAACCAGAATTTAACTTAATTTTACTGGTCTGGGGAGAGTATTATTCATTGTTCTCCAGGTCACTGTCATGGGCAGCCATGGCTGAAATCCACAGAACTAATGAAGAGAAAGGTGACCAGTGTCCCCCAAGCCCCAGAATGATGACGAGACACCCCCACCCCGAGCCTGGTCCCCTCCCGCCCTGGCATCACTGAGCAGAAACCCTTTAACCCCTGAGCCCTCCGATCCTCGATGCTGACGTCCAGAAAAGCCACACCAGCCCTGATGTGGCTATCCTTGCTTCAACTCAACCCGTGACTGTTCAATCTCCCTCCCGTTACAAACACGTGCCCCCTCGGGCGCACACACTGGCCTTTCGTGGGGTTACTTAGCTAGTGTAAAGCCACCCCTAAAGGACTGGGGGGCAGGGAATCACTCTTTGAGCCCAGGGGAGTTCTCCTACGGGGATCTAGACTCCCGCCTCTCTTCGCAGGCAGTGGTGCTAATTGTGAAGGTGTACTGAATACCCTCTCTGGGCCGGGCAGTGGCCAGGCACTCTACCTGCTTTTTTGAATCCTCAGATCAACTCTAGGAGGGAGGCTGTGTTATAGTTGTGTTAGGCAGATGGAGAAACTGAGGTCTGGTGGGGGGAAGCGGGGAGGTGACATACCAGAGTCTCCTCTCTGCGGTCAAGAACACTGGAACCAGGATAAAAAAAAAAAGCTGTGGAATACTACGCAGCAGTGAAAAAGGAAAATCTCTTACCCTTGGAGACGGCATGGAGGGACCTGGAGAGTATCACGCTAAGTGAAATAAGCCAGTCATAGAAAGACAAGTATCCCATGATCGCACTCATATGTGGAATCTAAAGAACAAAATAAACTGACGAACAGAGTGGATTCAGAGACACGGAAGCATGGAACAGAGGGCTGAATCTCAGAGGGAAGGCGGGGGAGGGTGAGTGGGTGGGAGGTAATCAACCAAAGACCTTGTATGCATAGATGCATAGAACCCATGGACAGACAAGAAGGTGCTAAAGGCCTGAGGTGGGGGGCGGGGGTGGGGCTGGAGGGGGGTGAAGGGGAGGGAAAGGGGGACATATGTAATACTTTCAACCATAAAGATTTAAAAAAGAAGAAGAAGAAGAAGAACACTGGAACTGGAAGGCGAGTCTCCCAGCCTCCAGCCCCAGGAACATTCTTGCAGGAGGGGCCTCTGAATCGCCACACAGGACTTCCTGGCTCCGGGAGCTCTTTGCTCTGGAATGCGGGCCGAGAAATAGCAGGCCAGGGCATTTCTCTCCCGCCTTGACGGGGCCCCGCACTCTCGAGAGAGAACTAAGCGATCAGCAGGCTATTCGGCCGCAGGGCCGCCTCGCTGCCATAGGTCTAATAAAACAAAACCCGGGCCAAATGAGGGGCATATTTCATCGAGCGGGAGGAAATAGATGTGGCATTTCTGCCTGGCGGTTGACCTGCTGCATTTATGTGTGGAGAGAGGGTTCGATACATCACGGGGCAGTTATGTGCTGCTTAAGGGGCCTCCCGGGCGGGCAAGGGACCAGCAGGAAAGTCACAGGCCTGGGCCTCCGTCGTCTGGCATTTTCACTGCCTGGCTCTTGGGCCAGGGCACACAGCACTGTGGCAGGGGAAGGGCCCCACCCCACCCCACCCCACCCCACCCCACCCCACCCCACCCCAGGGAATCCAAAGACCCAAGTCCTATGGTCCCCACCCCAGCCACTCGCTGGCTTGTGTGTCCTTGGCTAAGCTATGGCTCCTCTCTGAGCCTCAACTTCCTTATCTGTGAAATGGACATGGCGTTGATCCAGGATTGGGGGAGGGGGCTGATTTCCGAGACCACCTCGGGGAGAAAGAGGTGAAGCCCGGGTCCCCCAGCTCTCCCCTGCCTCCCCCCACCCCCCACCCCCCCGCCGGGTCCTGCTGGCATGTCTCTGTAATCCAGGGACGTCCAAACTACTTGAACTGAACCCCAATAAATACATACATACAGACATAGACACATGGATACACATAGAGAGATCTATCTACGTGTTTATAAACTACAATCGCCTGCTACCGTATTCACAGATTATGTACCTTATAAATCAGACACAGAAATGGACATTTGACAAAGAAAAGCTAAACGACAGAGAGAAGTTCTACTGAAACGCCAGCACCCCCACCCGCCCCGGGAAGCCCGGTCTCTCTCTCGGCCTCGTCTGCTTGCTTCTGTCCTAGGCCACCATCACCTTCGAGCCGGGTCTGTAATCTGCGATCTGCACCTTGTACGCCCTCCAGGGCTGAGAAGCCAGACTGGAGGAGGGGAAGACAAGAAGCCGATTTCTAAATCAACAGGCTCTTGTAAAACTGGGACACACGTGCAAGTGCATGAAGGGAAGGTATTCGGGTGGTTTATGGACTAATCTGGAGGCATTGACCCGGAAGTGGACTTTTGTCCAAATGGGTAATTGCATTGATTCCATAAAACAGGCTTGAGGGATTTAGAATCTGTATCCAATGAGAGAGACTCTGCCAGACCCTGTGGGGTGTGGTCACGCCCGGGGCCTCCTTTAATCCTCCTGGCTGCCACCGAGGACCTGGGTGAGATTCATATTCCCATTTAAGAGACGATGACACCGAGGCCAGGCCTCCGGGCTGGCAGAGTCTGATTTCAAAGCCAGGCCTGTCTGATGGCATGTTGTTCTATGGGTTGCAACATCCCTTGGCCGACACGAGCCAGGCCACATGCCCAGCCGGCCCTGGCCGCCCGGGGAGGGTGCGCCTAGGGGCTGTCCGTGCGTCTGGGGGGAAGATATGTTGGAGTTCGGGCTCCTGGTCTGCGGCGTTGGCCGGGGTCCAGGCTCTGCCGACTGCAGCCGGAGGAGCGGAGAGCTCCCTGATTTAGTGCCCATCTGGATGGACGGCCGACAGGAACCGGGCTGCTCCAGACGGCTCGGGGGGAGTGATAAGAGTGGCCTCCGGGTGCCCCTGCATTCCTGGCCAGTGAGGCTGCTGTGGGGGAGGTGGCTGTGGGGAGGGCCTTGGTAGGTCCCCCGCTCCTTCCACCCTTTTGCCTGCTGCCTGTGGCCCCTGGAGGACCCCCTAAAATCAGCGGGGACTTCTTGTTACGGGAGCTCTGGTTCCTCCCACACTAGCTGGGGCCTGGTGAGCGGGCCTGGAGGCTGCTCATGCAAGACAGCCTAAGCTTCAGGGACCCGACATCAGCCGGCTCGGGGCTCAGGTGACAAGTTGGAGGAAAGGGGATACACACCTGGACTGGGGAGTCGCACAGGCCTGGGCTGGATCCGCCTAGTTCTGTGGTCAGCAACCTGCGGCTCACGAGCCACATGCGGCTCTTTGGCCCCTTGAGTGTGGCTCTTCCTAAGCCTTAGGAGTACCCTAATTAAGTTAATAACAATGGACCTACCTATATAGTTTAAGTTTAAAAAATTTGGCTCTCAAAGGAAATTTCAATCGTCGTACTGTTGATATTTGGCTCTGTTGATATTTGGTTCTGTTGACTAATGAGTTTGCCAACCACTGGCCTAGTTTGTAAGACGGGACCCGTCACTCACTCCTCCTGGCCTTCGTTTCAGGGTCTCTGAGATGGAGAATGGACAGTCACCTCGCACGGTTGGTGCTGGGCACCACGTCGGTGCGCCAAGGTGGGCCGAGTGAGTTGGCAAGTATAGTCCTGAGGGTGGGAGCTGTGAGATGGCTGCAGCTTGTCCTGCCAGGACGGACACATCAAGGCCCCTCCAGCCTCCTGAGCGTTGTTCCTGGAACCACGGCTCCTGGGCCCGGGCCTGCCTGCGAGCAGCCAGCAGCTGACGATGGCCCCGGGGAGGAGGGATGCCTAGCGAGGCCGCATTTCAGGATAGAGACTTATTTCCCTGATTTGTGAATTTCTTTATGCGCAGCATCTTACATCGGTATAAAACTGACATCGCATTTAGTCATTCATTCCTCCGATGGCCGTTACGGAAAAGAATATGACTGCGTGGTGGCCTGGGAGAGCCAGGCTCCGATCCCTGCTGCTGCTGGAGACATCCCGGCTGCAGGCTCTGCCCAGGGGGGCGTGTTCTGGGGGCGCCCTGTGCTGGGAGCACTGGGATGTGTTGATGACACACGTAAGGGGCCAACTTGGACACAGGGCCATGGTTAGGAGTCCGCGGTCCAGATGAGAGGTGATGGCAGTGGCTATAGGGGGGCAGTGTCTTCATGGCCTCGCTGACCAGGCCATGACACACATCAGCGCATGCCAGGCGCGCAGTGGGGGCCTCCTCCCCCTGGTCACCCCCGGCTCCCAGCCAGTTATGCCTCCTCAGACATTTGCCAGCCATCCCTGGACTGCGGCCGGCCGAGCGAGCTGTGTCAGGGCCTTTAATCTTCCCCAGAGCCAATCGCCCCTTCCCCTTCATCACGGCAGCTGCCTTGCACGGGCCCCATTCAAACGTGTCTAAATGTCTGAGACCAGGGGCCCCCAGTGAGCACCGAATGCTTCCAGGGAACCATGGAGTCATCCCAGCCGGGAGGAGCCTCAGAGAGCCTGGTCTGGCTCCCGTTTCATAGGGCCCTGAGCATTGGCATTGGCGAGGGCAAGGCCCTGTTAGACCTCGCTTCCGGTTCTAGCTCTGTGTTCTCTAGCTCCAATGGTAAGAGATCCCACTTTTTTTAAAAAAAATATACATGTTTTTATTGATTTCAGAGAGAGGAAGGGAGAGGGAGAGAGAGAGAGAGAAACATCAATGATGAGAAAGAATCATGGATCGGCTGCCTCCTGCACGCCCCCCACTGGGGATCGAGCCTGCAACCCGGGCATGTGCCCTTGACCTGAAGTTGAACTGAGACCTCCTGGTCCATGGCTCGATGCTCTACCACTGAGCCACGCCAGCCGGGCATGGATCCCACTTTTTGAGGAACTTTTTGCCTCTTCCCCTGGAAGCCCTCGTTTCTCCACTGTACGCGCCAATGTCCCTCCCTCTGCAGAGGGACCCCATCGGATGGTGAAGCTTGGGGTCCACTCTGACCCCCTGATTTGCTCCTTTCAGTTGGCTGCCCAGTGGCCAGAACTACCTTAGATCAGCTCTGCCATGCCGGAGGAAGGGGGCATGGAAAAGGCAAGACGGGGTCCGGGGAGCCGGGCAAGGGCTGGCCCTGGGAGGGGAGGGGCCTCTGGGTGCTGCCCAGCACGTTGCCTGACCTCTCTGAGCTGGCACTGTCACGGCACCTGCTTCTCCAGGTGGGTAAGACTCTGTGCCCAGCGCCCTCGCCAACCCTGTCATCACACTGCTGATCTTTGCTCAGGTAACCGGGGGCAATGGGGGTGCAGCTCTGATGTGCATGACGCTCATCCATCTAAAACAAGCAAACTGATTCAAACTCATGGACACAGGGAACGGGTTGGTGGTTGCCACAGGCGGGGAACTGGGCAAGATGGGTGATCGGGGTCCAAAGGTACCGGCTTCCAGGAATAAGATAAAGAAGTCCCGGGGTGTAATGTGCAGCATGCAGGGCGGAGGGAGTGATACTGGGCTGCACATTGGAGAGCTGCTGAGGGCGTCCATCTCAAACGCTCTCGTCACACGAAAAGGACAGTCTCTGTGCATGGTGACAGACGCTAACCCGTCGGATGGTGGCGATCACTTCACAATATACGCAGCTATCGCATCCCTAGGTCGTGCACCTGAAACTAATATAATGTAATATGTCAGTTATATCTCAATCAAAAAAAAAAAAAAGAAATGATGGGGGCCCCACTAGGATCTGTCTGCCACATAGAAGGCCTTCCGGAAGAGACGACAATTAAACTAAGACCTGATTCGCACGAGATGGCAACCACGCGAAGAGACAAGGAAACAGCTCTCCCAACAGAGGGGACAGCAAGGGCAATGCCCCCAAGGTGCTGATGTGTTTGGGGACAATGTTGAAAGTTGGGGTGCCGGAAGTATATTGAAGAGAGAGGGGCCGGCTGGCGCCGTGAACAGATGCAGTGTGCCAGGCCCTGAAATGAAAATGAGCGGAAATGAGAGCTAGAACCACAGGCCTGGGAATCAGGAGACCCGGCCTCCAGTCCCAGGCCCGCCCTTCACGTTCAGGGTGACCCCGGGCTTCTCCACTTCTCCCTGGGCTTGTCCACCCCCTATGAACAGAAGAGGATCGGGGCTGATGACCCCGAGGACCGTTCCAGAGCCTCTGATGGACTGAGCGACACCTTGAGCTAATCAGCCAGTGACACCAAATTAATTAAGGTCTGGGGAAGTGATTAAGAGCACCTCCGGCTTTCTCACGCTCCTTGGATGTCATTGGGGGAGGAAGGTGAGCGTGTAAGAGCAAAGCATGCAAGCTCACCCAGGGGACAGGAGTGGGGGCTTTCGTCCCCTGGAATCGATGCTCCGTGGCTGGAGCTCCGCGGGTCTGTGCAAATCGTTAAGCCCCCCGCCCGGGCCGGAGGCGCAGCGCAAATCGTTAAGCCCCCCGCCCGGGCCGGAGGCGCAGCCAGGGCCCAGCCAGCCCGGCTCACTGACAGTCCACACGGAGTTCGTTTGGCCCCGCGAAGCACAGAGATCGGATTTCCCCGCGCGTCCCGGCCATGGAAAAGCAGGCACGTGGTCGTGGCGGGGAGCGTGGGGCTTGCTGGGGATTTCAGTTGTCACTTGTTTCCTGTCGGTGCCAAAGGAAACATTGACTTTCGGCCAGCCCGACGGAGAGACAGGGTGGGCCCCCATCAAAGTGGGGCTCCACGCAGACGTCTCTGCATCTTTCTCCGGGGGGACGGGCTGGTTCCGTCGGGATCGGAGGGGCGAGGGGTGTTCTGAACACTTGGTTCCGTGGCGTGGCCACCTCAAAGGCCCCGAGTTCAACGAGGAGCCTGAGCGAACGGGAGGTGTTGAGAGCAACCGCGGAGAGTCCAAGTTCAGGAGGGAGAGCTGGGCGTTCCGCTGACACATTGCTCGGCCAGGGAGCCCGCGGTCCTGACAGCCTCCACGGGCAGGAGATGGGGAGTTCGGCAAAAAAAAAAACAACACAAAACAAAACATGAAAATAATGCCCCAGGGTGGTGAGCATTCATATTGTTTTTGGAAAGGGCTTTATTGATTTTGTACAATGGACACTTTCCAGTGGTGTACAAAAAAGGAGGGGGCGGGAAGAAGAGGGAGAGGGAGAGGAAGGACAGACAGACATTGAAAGGTGCAAGGATGGAAGTCGAGTCGTCCTTGAGTGGCTCTGGACTAGTCCCTGATCTGTGAGCGCCTTGAGGGTAGGGTGGACTGTGTCTTATCTGAGCTCTACCCCCTAAAGGGGAAAGGCAGGCCCTCCTCAGGGATTCACCTTAAGGCTATCATTCCTATCCAATTGCTTGGATACCAGGCCCAGCATAGAGTGGGAGGCGGGACCCTCAGGTGCTCACATTCCTGCCGCTTCAGGGTCTGGTGCTATGTCCCCTCCGGCCAACTGTGCCGGAGTCCAGGGAGGGAGGGGACAGGAGAGGGTGGTTTCTGGGACGCACAGAAGAAAGTTCCAGGAGGGGAGAGGGCAGGGGTGGGGGTAAGTGGGGGGGGGAGGACACAGGGCTCTGGTGTTCCTTCGTGCCCTGGGCAGGCTGGTGCCACTTGTTTATGGTCCATGCAAAAGGAAAGTGGCATCTGGATGCCCAAATAGGGGATAATTTCCTCCTCGCTGTTTGTGTCTCTGACGATAATCTCCTAATTAGAATCTGAGATGTTCAATTACACAGGATGCAAGCGTCCAATGGCGGAGACCTCCCAGGCCTGCGTGTTGCTCACAACAGGCTGAGCAGTTACCCTTCCCTGTTCTCAAAGCGGGAAAAAAAAACCCATAACGGAGACGCTCGGAGTTGGCACGTCCTCCTCAAGGTCACATGGTTCCTCAGCGGCAGAAGAAAGATACATATGCAGACCTCCTCCCATCAGGCCATCCCTGTGATTTCTCTACCTCCATTTCCCACCCTCCTCCCCCAGAGCTTTGCCCAGTTGTGAGCCGGGCAAATCTCCAGCCGTGCGATGTCTCATCCCCGCACTCTTGCCCACTCTTGCCCACGCTCTTCCTCGCTTGCGAAGTCCTTTTCCCTGTCTGGCAACTGCCAAGTTGTCCTTGGGGACTTAGTTCAGATTTCCTCCAGACTACCTCCCTGATTCCCGCAGGGAGAGTGCCTCCCGCATCCCTGGGCCGTATTTGTGCCGTTTATATTTATTGTTGTAATGTTCTAACAATACAACACGCTCTTGGGCCTGAAGGAAGTCGCTATGGCCCAGTTGGCTCTGCTTCCCTAGAGCTGCACACAGGTAACTACTTGCTGAATGAATGAATGAATGAATGGATGAATGGATTGGAATTTGTAAGTATTCTCCGAACTCTCTGCTAAAATGGCCCCCATTATACTCAGCTGCTTCCTTCAGCACCAGACACAGAAACAGGGACATGTGAGGAGTGTCAATGCCTCATCACCTCGGTGCTCAGCACACTCTTCCTTCTGTTCCAGTGTCATGTGACCTCCCCCTTAGGTGGATGGGAAGGGCCCACCCCACCCTCCCGCTCCCTGGAAAGCAACACGCCCTCGGTTCCTTGGGCTGTCACCTGGGTGTGATGGAACGGACAGCTCCTCGATTATACTTTATCATCGACATATTAATTATAGATATTTCTCCTCATTTTCTAGAGAGCTGTCCTTGTCTCAAAGTCCGTCAGCCTTAAATCCAGGGGGAGGTGGAGATGATGAATGGCCAAGAATCCCTAGAAATCAAGGCAGCTTCCTTGACTTCACCCTTGTTGGTCTCAAGCCTGGATGCCTGCATACCTGTCACCACAGCCAGTGACTTGTGTGTGACCTTGAAGACATCAGTGATCTCCACTGAACCTGGAAATGAATGCATTTTCTCCCTTACAGAGCTGCTACGAGTGGGCGCCAGGCAGCACCAGGTGACAGTAGTTGGTTGTTGTGAACAGTAGAGCAGCTGAGGCCTCTCTGCCCGGGTTTCCATCCTGGCCTCGCCACTTAGCCAGCTGGGCGGCCTCAGAGAAGTAACTTGACGTCTCTGTGTCCTTGTTTGCCAAAGCGGGTGGTAACAGTTCTTCCCTCGCAGGCTAGTTGTGAGAATGAAATGAGATGATAAGTGGAAACTAGCCCTGAGAAGAGTGGCAGGCGCATGGGGGCGTGCTCAGGAAATCAGAGGCACGCTGGGGTTATTGTTGCCTTTATTATCTTTTGCAAAGTTGTCTCTTTGTTCTGGATTTAGAATTAAAATTCTAAAAAGAGTACGGCCAAAAGAAGTCTTGGGAGTCAGGAGGAGAGATTCTTTCCATTTCCTGGCTGGCCAAACGGAGGCCTAGCCTGGTTAGATCAATTGCCAGAGAGCGAAACGCCCAGCTAAAAGCAAAGGCACCCCGGCCCCCAGCCTCCCCCTTCTGAGGGCCCGAGTGGGGGACGGTGGCTGGGTGGGGACTGGTATTGATAGGGGACCTGCTTTTGACACTTCACTGGTATCCTTCTCCCACATCATTTTGTCTCATAGGAGCCATGGATTGTCATCAGTTACCTGATAACAAGGACTTCTTAAAAAAAAAGATTTTTATTGTTTTCAGAGAGAGGAAGGGAGAGGTTGAGAGGGATAGAAACATCAGTGATGAGAGAGAATCATTGATTGGCTGCCTCCCACACGCCTATCGGTCAATATGTAAATGAACTCCTGGAGATTTGCCCAGAAGTCCCAGTTCCTAAGGTGATTTTGTACACCAGCTTCCATCCCCAACCCCCTGGGAGAATGCCTCAGCAGCTCAATGTCTGTGCATTCAAATCCGGAGTCCTCCCTCCATCCATCTCTGCTGTGTGACTTTGGATAACATATTTAACCTCTCTGAACTTTGACTTTCTTGTTGCTAATACATGGTGCTTATACCGTCAATAATAATACCAAACCCACAGAATTGATAGGAGGATCAGTGAGAACCTATATAAGAAAACACATAGTCCTAGCTGGTCTGGCTCAGTGGATAGAGCATCGGCCCTCAGACGGAAGGGTCCAGGGTTCAGTTCTTGGCTTGACCCCTGGCCCCGATCCGGCACTTGTGGAAGGCAACCAATCAATGTGTCTCTCTCACATCAACATTTCTCTCTCCGTGTCTCTCCCCCTCCCTGCCACTCTCTCTAAAAATCAATGGGAAAATATCCACGGGTAAGGATTAACAACAACAAAAGAAAACACGGAGCTACAGCTCACAAGTGCTGGCCATTATTTCTTTTGTCTTTATCCTTTCCTCTCCTGTCCACTCTCTTTTTTCTGTACTCCCCTTCCCTCTACGCTTCTACCCCTTCACTCTTTTCCTTTCTTTGCTACCTTCTTCCTTTCCTCATCCTCCTTCTCCTCTTTCTCGACTCTTCCTCTTCCCCAGTAAAGGTCGGGATAGATTTGACTGGTCCCGGGCTGAGCACACAAATGCCCCCAAGCTATCTCCCAGCGGCCAAGGCAAGCACACATTCTGCCCAGGTGAGCACAACAAGCAAGTCTGGCTGAGGGCTGCCGCCGCGGGCCAGCCTCCTGGTGGCAGGCGGGCAGAGGGCTCCTCACTCCATTTCCCGGGCACCAGGTTGCGGCTCAATCAGTCTCCCGCTGCCCGCACGCGCCTTCCTTTTCCCCATCCACTCAGAGGATAAATGTATGATGGCCGTATTGTCGCAGTGTGGGCGGGGTTTGGGGCATTCTCTCAAGAACCGAAAACAAAGGCATATTGCTCCGAACTTATCTTAGCAGTTTTCAGTAATATAAATTTCAGTTCGTTTGGTTATCAAAAACACACATTCCACCTCCCCCCCCCCCCCCCCCCCGCCTTCCTTCTTACCAAAGAAAGGTGAGACAGATCTAGGCCATGCCGGGAGGGGGGGACGGGGGGTGGTGATGGTGGCTTGGTATTCTTCTTCTTTTTTTTTTTTTTTTATCCCCACTAATGTCTCCACGCTGTGGAGAATTTGTCACACCCGCAGGTCTGTTTGATTTCATTAAACAGAATATTTAAGCATAAAAATTGTTTAATCGCCTTGTGTCATTATGAGATGAATTTCATTTTGCATACATTTGCATATTTCATCAGAATTAAGGCTGCTAATATGCAAATGAGAGACAGGTTGCGGCTGAGGTGTTTATTGTAATAGCTGCAGGCTGTTCCACTTGGACAGCTTTCTAGGTGGTGGGGAAGGAGGGGGAAGGAGGACTTGGGGTGGCTCAGAACCCCTTCAAGAAACCCTGGTGTCTCTGGGGCCGCTGCCTGGGTGGAACAAAGATGGGTGGGCGTGGCCTGCCTCCTGCCCTAGGGAACTGGCCAATCAGAGCAGGCCGGGCTGGGGAGGTGGGAGGAGGTCCAGCTGCCTGCCCCAAAGGCTCCTGGGAGCCCTTGGGTACCAGGGCTGGGGTGAGGGACCAGGGCGAGGTTGGGGCCTGCTGTTGGCCCAGAGGCAGCCTTCAGAATGGACAGATGACCTTCTGGAGGTTTCCGTAGCTGGTCCCCTGGTTTGTAAAGCTCTCTCTTCCTCTGCCTGCTTTTTCCCTTTCCCTTTGTTTTCTCCATGGCTTTGTTTCAAGCTCTATCGAGTTTCTTCTCGGCCTTTCTCTCTTCCTCCTTGTGTTTCCCTTGCATATTTCCTCCTGCGCTTTCTTCTACCCTGAATGGGCTGGCTTTCTTGTCTATTGTCTTTATTTGTCTTTTTCTTTTTCCCCCTCTTCTGCTTCCTGCCCTCTCTGTTCTGTTCCCCACCCTGCCTTGCTGGCCCCCTTCCTCTCCTTAGCTCCCGCCTTACTTCCTCCTTCTTCCCTCTTTCTTCCTCCCAGCCCCCTCACTACCCCCCCCCCCACCAGCCTGCAGTGCATCCCCAGCAGCCAGGCATGGCAGGAGGGGGGGACAGAAGGAAGCGAGGTCCCACTTGCTCAGCCGCCTCGCCCCTCCACCTGGAACCCTTGGTGAATCCCTGTCCTCATGTGAAGGTCAGAGGTCAGATACAGGTCATTTTCTTCTCCAGGGCCTGTGCCGATGGCCAGGAGAACCTCCCAACTTCCTAGGCACAGGAGGAGGAGAGGAAAACTCGGAGTTTGGAAATGAGCCCAGATCACGGAGGGGTTTGATACAGTCACCATGTTCAAAAGAAAGTAGCCCAGTAGCTCCGACCCCCACCCTCCTGCCCTGTGCAGCCTGTGACAGGTCCACCTCTCTGTAAAAATGAGTGAGGCGATTTGGAAAAGGGCCGTTCATACAGAGCAGACTGGAAAGATGGCTCGAGCCAGGCATCGGCCTGGACCAACCAGATCTCTTCTCCAGGCCTCCATTTCCCCATCTCTTTCTTGGGGTTCTTCCCTAACCGTCGCAGGCAGGAGATGCTTTTAAAAGGAAAGACTGTGTTCATCAACTCAACCACGCTTTATTAAGCATCTACTATATGCCAGGCACGGGGGGAGTCCTGAGACCGCCGGGAACCGCGCAGGGCCCCTGTCCATCGGCAGCTGAGTCTGGACGGGAAAAGGTGGACCACGGAGGAAAAGAAACCGCACCCCTTCAGGGAGCCATTAATGCCAGCAGTGGGCAGAGGAACAGTGACTAGACCCCCACATGCACCTCTTTCTACTGTGCTTGTGGGCAGGTGCCGGTGGCCTTCTCTTGGGTCTATTTTCTGGGCCACGCCTCCACTGGTCAATGGTCCCTCACTCCCAGGCGACTCAAGGGCCTGCAGAGAATCGCTATTTCTTTCTCAGACCCTTTGAGCCTCTGCCCAGAGCGGGTAGAGCAGCATCTGCCAGGCGAACCACCCCCGCCCCCCCAAGATTAGCGGCTCCAGCCTGCGTTTTAGAGCCTGAGCAATTAAAGCAGAATTAATTGGCTAGTAGGCAATCCCCTCCAAGGCGAGCAGGGAGAGAGCAGGGCGAAGTGTTTTGCTGAGTTGACAAACTGAACACAATGCACATCGACCAGGGCCCGTGGGGTAGGGAGGGGGTGGCCAGGCGAGCGGGCAGGACTGTAGCGGCGTCCTCGGCTCCCTGCCCACCCCCGGCTCTTGCGAAGGCCAGCCATGGGGATCTGAGCGTCTCTGTGGGGAACCCGGCGTCGCTGGGGAGGAACTTTCCGGAATAGAACTTTGCCATCGCAACTGGGAAACACCCAACCAACCCAGGGGTATTTTGGAATTTGATTTAATTTTTAATATCTTTATTCTCTTCCCAATAGCAAAAGCA
This sequence comes from Myotis myotis, assembly GCF_014108235.1. Classification (NCBI taxonomy): domain Eukaryota; kingdom Metazoa; phylum Chordata; class Mammalia; order Chiroptera; family Vespertilionidae; genus Myotis; species Myotis myotis. The sequence continues at coordinate 2,664,303 of NW_023416325.1, read as the reverse complement.
ATACGTTTCCTATTGATTTTGAAAAATCAAATTTTGCAAATATGTATGGCTTAGAAAGCCCTATAAACTAGGATGTCTGCATATAGATGAGCATTTGATAAGGGGGAAATCTGTAGGCATATACAACAAACTGTCAACAAGAGTTAGCCCAGGCATGCGTGTTTGTGCGTGTGCATGAGAGAAAGAGAGAGAGAAAGAGAGAGAGAGAGAGAGAGAGAGAGAGAGAGAGAGAGAGAGAGAGAGAGAAATTCAAGGAAGCTTGGTTACATGTAACACCCTTAAAGGAAAGTGGAATGGGCACCCAGGTGGACCATGTGACGTGTTGGGGTTACTGTGGATTATGTTGTTTTGTCTTTAGTCTTATGAAAACCAAGCGTGTTCATGGTGAAGGACAAAATACAGAAATGTGGAAAGGACCCCTGATCCCCAGCCTCCCATTCCAGAAATGGAATATGCTGGTGGGGACGAGTGTGGCTCCTGGGTTAGAATCCAGTCTCCTCTGCCTGCTGGCTGTGTGACCTTCTCCAAGTCACTTGCCTACTCTGGGCCTCAGTTTCCTTATCTGTAAAATGGGGAGGAGACAGAGCACCGACTGAAAGAATTGCACATAAAGAACTCCCCACAGTTCCTGGCACATGGGGAGTGTTTGACGAATTGGAGCCACTAGTGCTGGTTCTCGTCCGCTCTTTCTAGCACAGTGCCAGGCACATAGGTCTTTAAAGGAACTTGCCGAATAAAGCCTCCCTAGGATGCAGGAGCCACCACCGTTTCCCTCCCTCCTCCATTGTGCCCACTAAGATGACAACAATAAGATACCCAATCTCCTCCTGTCTTGGAGGTGCCAGGAGATGCTCCGAAAGAGGTGTTAAAAGATAGCGCAGAACCCAGAGCAGAGGACGTGGTGACTGGAGAGGGGGGCGGGGGGTACCGCAATGGCATTACATCAAGGCGGAGATGACATGGGAAGCCCAAAGACCTGAGTTCAAATCCTGGCTTTGCCACTTCCCACCTCATGAGCTTGGGCCCATTCCTCTCTCTCTGAGGCCTCGGTTTCCCTCTCTGAGACGTAAAGCAAAAACAAATAGCTTACCTAGCACCCAACACTGATGGGACAATGTTGTCAATTAGCATCATGCCTTTCCTATTAATGAACTTGAGTATCCAGTAGTCGGGGCCCCAGGGAGCTGAGGAGAGGTAGCCGAGACCCGAGACGGGGATGTCGCACTGCTGGGCTTGAGCGTCTGAGCGTGACAAACAGAGACCTACAGCGCTCTGGCCAGAGCTGTGTCGTAGGCATCGCAGTTCCCTTCTGGAAGCGGTGGCCGGGGGGTGTAAAGTCAGCTGCCAGGAAGCCCTGGGCCTGAAGGTAAGTGTTTGTGTAAGAAGCGGGTGGGGGGCTGGAGGAGGGGGGGGTGTGCCGCCGTGATTATACCGAGGAGGCCGGCCGCGAAACCTGAGTGCGCCCTGCCTGCAGTCAGACGGGGGTCAGCAAAGCCAGACTAAATAGTCTGGCGGGCCGGGCTCTGGGCTGTCTGGAAAACGATCCCAGGATGGAAGGAACCGGTCAGGGAGGGGGCCGGAGGGGGACACAGTCAACAACGCAGAGCCCTGTATCGGCGGCCACCTAAGGCCGCCTCCCCACGACGGAGCCCGTGTGCAAGAGAGACGGAGATTTTTATTTTTCATTTCAGTTTCTGCTTCTTACTGGGAGAGGGAGGAGGCAGGCTGCTGGCCGGCACAAGCTCCTGGCCGCACCCTTTGCTCTGTTCTGCAGGCGTGGGGCCAAGTCCTCACACCCGAAAGGGTTCCGGGAGCCCCTGTGTGGCCTTGGGCTGGTGGATCGGCCTCTCTGTGCCCCACCCGCCCTTGCTCGCCCAGCAGGCAGAAGCCCGTGAGCCTGTGCCGATGGAGGCTAGGCCGTGCCTTTGTGTGGGTGGGCAAAGGTGCCCTCCAGCCCGAAGTTCTGCCCTGCGTCCACACTGGCCATCTGAGGAGCTGGACCAGGTGCCCTGGGGCGGTGGACAGCATGCAAGATTGCACACGGCGGACTCGGGGGCAGCAGGACACCAGTGAGGCCTGTACGTTCCTGACACCTGCTCGATGCCTGTCGCCATCGTGGATGCTCTAAACCTCACACCCACACGGAAGGTGGGCACTTTTCTCCCCTTCTCAGGGCTGAGGCCTGGAGAGGTCAAGTAGCTTGGCCAAGTCATTGACATAGCCAGTCAATGACGTCACCAAGATTGGAGCACAGGGCTAACCTGAAAACCCTTCCCACACCCCCTCATGGACTTATTACTAAACTAGAGGCCGCTGCACAAAATGCATGCAAAGGTAGGCCTTCCTTTCCCCGGCTGCTGGCACCGGCTTCCCTCTGGCACCTGGCACCCGGGACCTGGCTTTGCTCACACAGGGAAGCCCTGCCCACCCGCTGCAGCCCAAGGTCAGTGGCCTGGGCCTCCTTCCGCAAGGCAATCACGGGATGATGGCCAGGCCCCCAACCAATCGCATCGCACCCACCTTGGCTGGCCTGGCACCAGTGGGTGTCATAGCATGGTCCCGGATGGTCGTCTGGATGGTCGTCCTGCTGTTCTGCCGTTTAGTCCATTTGCATATTATGCTTTTATTATGTAGGATATTGCTATTTCTTTCTAATGCACGAGGTTTAGATTGAGCATCATGTCCCATGTTCTCAGCGACACTATTCACAATAGCCCAAAGCGGGCAGCCACCCCAGTGTCCGTGGATGGAGGAGGGGATGGAGGAAGTGGGTGCTTCCATACGAAGGAGTGGTAGTCCGTCTTAAAGGGGAAGCTCTGACACAGGCCACGGCGTGGCTGGAAGGTGAAGACCTTACGCTAAGTGAAACAGCCCAGACACGTAAGGACAAATACTGTATGATCCCACGTACAGGAGGTACTTACAGTAGCCAAGTCCCCCAGAGACAGAGAGTGGAACGGCGGTTGCCAGGGGCTGAGGGAGGGGGATGGGAGTTAGCGTTTAATGGGGGCAGAGTTCCCGTTTGGGGTGATGATGGTGGCCGGCCCCAGGGAGGCAGCAGAGGACGGGGAGGAGAACATAAGGGGACCCGGAGGGATTTAGGCAGGAGAATCTGCAGAAGCTGGTGGTGGTGGGGAGTAGGGGGTAAGGGCGAGAAGAGAAGGGGCGCAGGGACGCCAGGCTATTTTCCTCAGAGAGGAAGCCTGGGGGGAGAGGGGGAGGCAACCGATTGGCAATCACAGTACACACACCTGCTAAGTGGCAGGTGGGGAAACTGAGGTGCTGAAAAGCGTCGCGCCTGGTCCAGGATAACACAGGGAGGCCATGGCCGAGCCAGGGCCATAACTCCGGTCCCATGTGGCTGATGGTGAGACATCAGCTATAATCCACCCAGGGCAGAAAACTTTCATGCGCTCATTCATTCATTCATTCATTCATTCATTCATTCCATAGGCACTTTTGTTCCCCATAGAGGTGGACAGAGATGACTGTATCCCAGTTCCAGCCCCGGGTAGGGGAGTCAGACACCCAGAATGGCCGTGATAGCCCTGGATGGGTAAGAGTCCACGGGGGATCTCCACGGCTGCAGGCAGCAACGAAAGGAGCATTAGTTCTGCCTGGGTGTGTGTATGTGGGGGGGGTGGGGCGGGGGGGAGAGGTCTTGAGAGGCTTTAAGAAGGAGATGCTTGCCCTCTGGTGTGGCTCAGTGGATAGAGCATCGGCCTGTGGACTGAAGGGTCCTGGGTTCGATTCCAGCCAAGGGCACGTGCCCAGGTTGTGGGCTTGATCCCTAGTGTGGGGCGAGCAGGAGGCAGCCGATCCATGATTCCCTCTCATCATTGATGTGTGTGTGTCTCTCTCTCCCTCTCCCTTCCTCTCTGAAATCAATAAATATATTTTTTAAAAAGGTGGTGCATTTTGAGTTGAATCTCTAAGCATGTGTTTTCTGGGAGCACACGAAGCTGCTTTATAAACTGAGTCTTGTGCCCGTACATACATACATACAACCCTGGCAGAGGGTGTCAATGCCCCCCCAGAACCTCCTTAGGAGCAGATACCCCAGTTCCTGGAGATCTCAGTCACCACATGAAGGTGGGGTGCATGTCCCCCCCACCCTAAAAGTGTTCCTTTGTTGGAATGTGAGACACTCATGGCCGCCCCAACAGAGCAGAGATGACGGGCCTGTTGGGTTCTTTTCAAGTTCCAAAGGCAGGTGACGACGGCCTGTCCTCCACTCCTGAGCCACCCGTGGGCTTCATGGCACCGGCGGCCAACCCCATGGGGCCAGCGGCTTTCCTCGCCAGGAACGCCGAGCCGCTGGGAACGCCGAGCCGCTGGGCCGGGCCAGGAGAGCCAGAGGCTGTAACCAGCGTCGAGGTGGGATTTCTCTGCCCCTCCCTTTGCACGTTATTGAATCTGGTCCTTGCTGATTTGGTTATAGCCTGTGATTTCAGTTTATGATTCAATAACCCATTTGAAAGCTTGTAAATAGCACGGTTCTGCTATCTGCTTTTCCTCCCCCAGGGGGTTGCCTCTGAGGAAAGACGGGGAGCTGGCATGCTCCGGCAGCTGCTCGGGCGGCCCATGGGGCGCTGGGAGGGCTGGGATGCTGAGCGAAGTAGAGCTGGGTGCGGGCTTGACCCCTGGCTAAGGTGGACCCGGCCTCCAGGGTCAACCGGACAACAGGGATCCGCCAATCTAAATGAGACACGACCGCGGCGGGGTGCTCCTGATTCTCCCACCGCAGCCAGGGCCGGGCACATCACGGCACCAGCCTTGGCTCACCCCACAAGTGTGGTCACAGAGGCTCTATGAGGCCTCGCCGCCAAATCTCTCAACAGGGGCCAGCCACACTCCCCTTGTCACTCCCTTGCCTCCCCCAAGTCCCACAACAATGCTAGCTGGCTACCTGCTGGTCCCAAGAGAAGGATGCGAGACACAGGGGACAGCACCCCACCCCGAGACAAGCTCAGTCCAGGGCGGAGCCCCCTGCAGACCAGCAGAGGCAAGAGTGAGCCCAGCCCCATCACCAATCCAGAAGGCACTGGCGCCCTGGCTGGGTGGCTTCGTTGGTTGGAGCGTTGTTCCATACACCACAAGGTCACGGGTTTGATTCCCCGTCAGGGCAGGTCCCTAGGTTGTGGGTTTGATCCCACAGTTCTCGTCTTGCTATGAGCAACTTCTTGCTTTGACTCGGAATCTCTGTGCCATGAGTCACGGGGAGACCATGTTTGGAAAGCATTTCAATGAGCCTGTGCTTTGAGTTTCCGAGGCCCCAGGCTCTGCTCCTGGGGACCGGCTGGGAGAGAGTGGAACTGGGATCCGAGAGAGCTCTTGGGGCTTCGAGGAGACGTAGTGAGTGCTTCTGTGTGTGTCATTCACGCCACCACAGTGTGAAGGGTCTGCCCACCGCCCAGGTTCCCGCAGTCGACGGCATTTCTTCATCCCCTGATGTTTGGCCAGGCTCTGCGCCAAGCGGGGGAGACACGGGAATAAACGGCATTGTGCCCTCGAGGGCCTCCCAGTCCGATGGCCAAGGTAGCCGTGAAGACAAGCTTCTGGAGGCCATTTACCCAAACCCAGTGGTGAGCGGCACTGGAGAGTGAGAACCCATTAAGACATCATCTTGGTGCCAGCCGCACTCCATTGCTCCTGGCTTCCTGGAGGCTCAGGGCTCAGGAAGGAAGGATGCTATGATGGATTAGCCATGTCTGCCTCGAGCACGGCTTGGAGAGCCCTGGTCTGTGTGCCAATGATCTGCCGCTCCTGCTGGAGCCAATGCCACGCTTACGAATGGTGGCAGCCTACCCAGTGGGAGAGGCTGGGGAGAGCCATAAACCGTGAGCCTGTTCCCCATCTTGCTATGAGCCTGGGCTGTCTGCTTCGGGGGGAAGAAAGCATTCCTGCTCCTGGGAGAATCTAGAAGGTTCCCTAGTGGTTCTGACAAATGAGCTGAGCTTCGAGGAGAAGTGAGATCCCAGCACCTGCATGTGGATCCCATTGGCATACATTGCGCACCTACTACGCGCCTTAAGTGTTCCAGGCGGAGAATACAGCAAGGAGGGCCCTGCCGGCAGGCAGACCAAGCCAAGCAAAGGCCGAGGGACCATGCGAGTGCCGTACAACGAGGGTGGCCAGAGGCAGTGTGAGGAGAACGGAGCCCAGGAAGGTTCTGGAGGTTACAGCTTGGCTTCCAATGAACGGGAGGAAGCGGGGGACCCTCCACGGGTGCAGCTTCTCTGGCTGCTTGCGGGGCGGGGGCGGGGGGGGGCAGGGGGGCTGTCAGGCTGAGGAATCTTCTCCCGGGTGTTCTGGGCTGGGGAGCAGAGCTCCTGCAGCCACGAGGACGCGCTGCTATTTTAAGCCGCCTGCCAACAGCCTGCCGCCTCCCCCGCTGCTGCCTTGACATGCGGCTCCTGACAGCCAGCCTGTTGTCGCCCCAGCAGACAGCGCTGGGCGGCTGGAGGCAGACACACACTCCAGCAGGTGACAGCTGTGGGGACCCCGTGTGCCCTCCCCACCCCTAGGGCCCAGCCTCCTGGACTCAGCAGCCTCCCGGTGGGGGCTGAGGGAAACCCCCATCCTGCCCGCTCAGACACGGGGCAGGCAGACCTGGGTGCTGGTCTCAGGTCCCGCCCATCCTCACAGGGTGACCGCAGGAAGGCGCCGCTCTTGCCGCGGCCTCAGTTCCTCATCTGTGAAATGGGTATAATGATGACAAAAGGAATCTGCCTTAGAGGGTGGTTGGGGAACTCTTCATGAGACTATAGATGTCAGACGCCTGGCACAGTGGCAGGCACAGGGTGGGCACCTGAGGGAAGGGAGGGCATCTGTACTAAACGTCATTACTAACCCCCCCGCCCCTTCTTATCCTGCCTTGTTCCTCACCATGTGACATTACATTAGCTATTTGTTGGGCCGGGACAGCAGATCTGGAGCATCTTTTAACAGTGCCTGACACATAGTAGGGCTCAATGAGTAGGTAGTGGACAAGAGGAACGGCCCTTGTTAAACAGCCCCACTTCTCTAAGCTTCAGCTTCTCGTCTTACAGAAGCATCGTTCAAACGGATGAGGTTCATCCGTCCACTCATCCATCCATTCATCCATCCATCCATCCACCCGTTCATTCATTCCCCCATGAGTCCCTGAGCTCCTACTACGCACTGAGCACTGTGTGAGGCTCTGAGAGTTCAAAGTTCTGCAAACATGTCCGACCCCTGCTGGAGCATGACGCAGGGCCGGGCCTGTTTTTGTCCGGCGAAGGATAAAATTCCCAGTTGTAAAGGTGGACCAAGTTGTACTTTACTAGACCTCAAAACAAGTGGGTTTTTACCTGGTGTCAGCGTCATTCACAAAACAGGAGCCAGCTTTATTGAGCTGCCTGCCACCAGCAGGTCTAGTCAGGGAGGAGGGAGGCTTCTGACAGTCACCAGTCCAAGGGTGCATTTGACGGTGGAAAGGTAGGTGCCTTGCCAGTACCTGTGGTTTCCAGAGAAACCTGGGTCTACCTGGCCTGTGGGCAGCCGGCCAGCAATCCTACCAGCAGCCTCTAGAGGGTGCCACCCATTGGTGGGGACCAGGATGTGCGTCCTGAAAACTCAGGTTGACCCAGAGAGAGGGGGTGGGATGTGGGGCAAGTAGCTGTGTCTACTGGGTGGAGCCAAGTGGCGGTCCTCTTCTCCAGGGTGTCCAGACCCCTCTGAAACTGGTTGTCCCTGACCCAAGTACCACCCTGACCCTGCCCAATTATATTTCTCAAATCCAACGGCATCCTGACATTCCAAGCATCTGCGTCCAAGATTCACACTTACCTATGGCAACCCATGTTCACCTAGAGTGGACTAGCCAGCCTGGGTTCGAATCTTGACCCTGCTCTTTACCAGCTGTGTGACTCAGGCCAATTGGCTAACCTCTCTGTGCCTGTTTTTTCTTCATCAGTTATACAGAGATCATAATTGTACCTACTCTATTGGGTTATTAGGAGGAGGAAATGAGTTGATACATCAGCTCTTAGAACAGCACTTGGTGCTGTAGACATTGCGTGAAGAATTCCCATTCTGATTCTGATTATCATTTGATTGTAGACCTCTGGCATCATTTCATGAAGAGCCTGGTCTGGAGACCAAAGGGTATAAATCATTTTACAAAAATTGTCTTTGCTGATTCCTTAAAGGGATTGTTCTGAGGACTCCTTCTTGGAACCTAACTCTTCACTCTCCTCTCAGACATGCGGACCCTGGCCATGTCATGGCAGGCAGCGCTACCCACCCCACGCCTGGGCACTGGACTTGCCCCCGTGATCTGCTTTGGCCAATGGGCTGTTAGCAGACACAATGCAGGCAGAGACGGGAATAACGCTTCACCTCAGAACATCCAGTAGCCTCCTTGTCCAGACCAGGCCCCAGAAAGAGGCCTGTGGAGCAGACCTGACCCAGACCCACCGTCTGCGGCCAAGCTCCACTGAGCACCACTGAGATCAGTGTGAGACTGGCCTTCCTGAAGCCTGAGCAAGAAAAACAATGATGTGTTATTGACAGCTCTGAAATGTGGGGGCCATTTGTTACACAGCATTATCACGGTAACAGCTAACTGATACATGGGCCGAAGCATGGCCATCAATGGGTTCTGGTGATGATTCAAGGAGCTAATGCATGCTAAGAGTTTAGGACAATGTTGGGCACATAGTAGGCCTTCAACTAACCTTCACTCTTTTGATCATCATCCTCCTCATCATGATTCCAGCCTCTCCCCAGAGCTGGAGCCATGGTTCTTCTCTCCTAACGTGAGGTCAAGTGCCCTCTCAGGGCCCAGCAGCCACCCCCGCCCGCTCCCCGACCCGCCTCCCCTTGATGTTCTGAAGAAACGAGAAAGAAGTGTTAAATTTGTTCTTGGCTACTTTTCCTTGCAACTCCCAGAGGCCCTGCTTACAAACTGAATCAGTTATCAGCTAGTTAGGCTGGCGTCCCCGGAGGCGCGGCTTGAATACAGATAGGGACCATGCATTATTCAGTGCGAAGACGGGGAGAAGTGAGCAATGCGTCCAGAGCCAGTACGGCAGTGGCAGTAAGGGAATAATTAGCGAGCTGTCACTAGTCCCTGTCACTGTTTCCTCCCTGAACACATGAGGAAAAATTAAAAAAAAAATAAAAAAAATTTTTTTTAAAGGAAAAAAAAAAAAAAAAAAGACAGGGAAGATCATTTTGCTTCTCGAGGCAGCTGGTAGGTTAAAATGTGACACGAAAGAAGAGTGAAACAAAGGCTCCAGGTCAGCTCACAAAAGCCATGGCCTGAGGACTGTCTCCCCCCCCCCCCCCGCCCCCCGATATTTTATCGAACTCCCCTCTCTGCTTGATGATTCATGAGCACTGCCCAACCTTCCCATTCAGATTTTCTGCACGTTTCCATAGCACTGGGAATTAATGTCTCCCCTCTATAGAGGAGGGGGCTGCTGGGAGGGGGTGGGGGAGGAGACAGGAGGAGCAGAGCTCCTCCCAGGACTGCAAAGGTTTGAGGTGACCTTCCAGGAGGAAGCAGAGATGAGGTTGACAAGAGCTGTGCCGGGCTCCTTTGGGGACCGTGCGGTTTGATTATTCATGAGTTTACGCGCACAGAAAGAAATAATTTTGCCGCGTGAGTCCTCATCGTTCCTTGCGGAAGCTATTTTTATTTATCTATTAATGTCTTGTTAGATTTTTTTTTTTTTTTTTTTTTTGGTGGCGCATGCTGGTTGCCACTTGGGGTGTCGAGGCAGACATGTGAGGGTCTGAGACGTGCTGATGGAGAGGCCAATTTTCTCCCAGACTCCCCCTCCCGCTTCCTTTGGAAAAATAGCCCAAATGGTGGTGGGGAGGGGCTGGGGGTGCGAATCTTTGCTTGTTGGATCCTTGCCTCTGCTTCCCATTAGAAATGAGCAGGTTGCTCTGGGTGGGAGTTGCTTTCTGCAGTTCGGGCTGCTGAGAAACTCGGCCTGCTGGGGGGGGGGGGGGGGCAGGCTTTGTATAAGATGAGTCAGAAAGAGGCCACAGCAGGGCTTGCGAAGGGGCACAAGGCTAGATGACCCTGAGGGACTCTCCAAATCAAGGCCCAGTGGGAGGCAAGGTTGTCCTCGTACAACTCCCAACTGGTTGTTTTTTTTTTAAAAAAAAGTCACCCTTCTTCATGGAAATCTCTTGACTTGCTTATTTCATAATGAAGGTCCCCTTAAGGATGGAGTTTTTTGTCCTGAAAGCCCAGAGGAAATGCAATTCTTTCACGAAGCCACTCGCCCAGACTTAGCAAGGTCATGGCATACATATCTATGCTTCTAGCCAGTGCCCAGGACAGACATTGCTAATCAATCTCAGAACACTCAACCCAGTTCAGCTCACTAAGTTTCCCATGTAGCCACTAGCATGCAATCAGATTGCCAATGGAACTGGAGCAGTGAGGACTCTTACTAACACTCATGGAGATAGGGGAGGGGTGGGTCCTTAAGGGAAAAAGACAGAAGGCCACAACTTATGGAGTCAAAACTTGCTCTAAAAGATTAGGAGTTCTGGACAAGAGAGATGAGAGTATAAACCCCAGTAGGACACTTGGTAGCTGTGTGATCTCAGACAAGTTTCTGAAGCCTGAGCCTCAGTTTGGACATCTGGTAAATGGGTATAATCACATTAACTCATTGAACAGGATCCAACGAGACACAGACCACCCAACAGAGCTCCATGCCATATGAGCTTCCTCAATTCCCCCAATCCTTTCAGACTCCATACCTCCTTTCAGCCTGGAATGTCCTTCTCCCCTGGCTAACACCTCCCCACCTCCCCCTTGAAGCCTTCAGAAGCTAACCCTCTTGAGTCCCTGCAAGCTAAATGACTCCTCTCTGCTCATGCCCCCTTTCTACCATATCTCCGCTGGGCATGCTCAGAAATGAATGACCATTTCATTTGCTCTCTCTCTTCCTCATCAGATTTGGAGCTTCAGGGGATAGTTTGGGATATTTGTCACTTGTCTGTCCCCAGCAGCCAGACTCTCCTCTGGGCCTCTCTGTCTCCTACTTCTGTCTCCCCTTCTCTGTCTCTTTTCACTCCCCCCACCCCCATACACACGTACATATGTGCGTGCGCGCGCACACACACACACACGCCCACACACAGACTTCAAAGGTCTACTATGAAGATGCCTTGACTCCCGACACGCTCCCTTTTCAACAACCATCTCCACCCTCCTACGCAGACGCTCCCCAAAGTGGCACCATGCATCAACGTCATAACCCCGCCATATTCACTCTGTTCTTCACCCCCCGAGCTCAGTGAAGGAGAGAATGTCCCTCAAGTACCACAATCTGCTTAAGGCTTAACAGGTGGCCAGCACCGATGCCCTCGTCAGAAGGGAGCTGCGGGATTATGGAGCCAGGGAGGGAGGGAGGCAGGCAGGCAGGCAGGCAGGCGGGAGCAGGTATGAGGCAGGAAGCAGCGGGTGAGCTCGCAGCTGGTAGGTCAAGGGCTTGGCTCTAACTGGCGGAGCCTTGGCACAGGGGACCCAGCAGCCGGGAAGCCCAGGCCTCCCCGTGGAACCTGGAGGGGGGACGGGGGGCGGGGGCTCGAGATGGCCAGGGACAGGGCACAGAAGTGGCAAATTCTCCTACGGGATATTGGCCCAGGGGAACACCACATCTCCTGTTCAATTGGCATTTACCCAGGGTTTCCTGTGTGACCAGCCCCGTGTGAGTGCTTTGCTTCCCAGAGGGTGGGATGGTTCCGTGTGGCCCTAGGACCCACGTGACCCTTTTTAAATTTTTAATAGGAGGAATTTTTCATTTGAGGGGTAACGTAATTATGTTGAAGGGCACCAGTAGGAAGCGAACAACTCAGTTACGTTGTGCCTGTGCGTACCCACCACCCAGGCCAAGAGAGAGCCCCATTCCCGGCGTCCGGGGCAACTCCCTCATGTCCCTTCCTGCTGACAACCACGCTGATAGAACACTACAGTGCCCTGAATTACCTCTACCCCGTTTCTGAACCTCCTAGGAGTGGGTTTATCCAGAATATACTGCTTGGCATCAAACGTTCACTTAACGTTGCATCTTCATCATGTTATTTCATGAATCAGTAGTTTGTATTTGTTTATTGCTGAGTAGTATTCTATGGCATGAGTAGATCGTGATTGATATATCCACTAGAGGCCCAGTGCACGAAATTTGTGCATGGGTAGGGTCCCTAGGCCTGGCCGGCGATCAGGGCCGATCTGTGGGGTGACCAGTGGGGCAATTGAGGCCCCTGCTCGCACTCGCCAGTCCTGCCCTCCACTGCTGCCACCAGTCCTGGCCTGCGGGCTGGGGGCAGCTCCTGTGTTGAGCGTCTGTCCCCTGGTGGTCAGTGCATGTCATAGTGACCGGTCATTCCGCCGGTCGTCCTGCCATCCGGTCGATTTTCATATTAGGGTTTTATTATATAGGATTGCACTCTGGATGGGCATTTGAGTTGTCCAAATAAAGAGCTGCTATAAAATCCTATCTTGTGTCTTTTGATGGTTACGAGCCTTTTTTCTATAGTGCGTATAGCCAGGACGGGAATAGCTGGGCGCAAGTATAGCATATGAGCATATAGCAAAAATGTATGTTTAGTTCTGGGTTTGTGGAGATATATACATATCTCTGCCGTGGTTCCAGGCATATTTTAGTGCTTACAATGGGAATATATATATATTTTGAAGTGATTCTATCTAAAAGTAAGTCAAAGAAAAAATATTCAGTCAAGGTGACAAGGTAATAGTCAGATGTGACAAAGACCACAGAGGCAGTGAGTAAAGTGGCTAAATGGTTAGGGACCCCTGGAGCATGAAATCACTTATTCAATCAGTTATTCACATCGTTATTCAACACGGACTTCCTTGTTTCAATCCTTTTATCTGGAAAATGGGGGGTGATAAAGCACCCCCTTCTGGGACTTATTAAGGATGAAATGAGAACAGCACATGGCACAGAGTCAGAGCCAAATGATGTGAGCCGTTGCTATTGTTGTTATTTATTAAATACCTACTATGTGCCAGACACCGTAGGTGTCATTTCACTGAGTCCGTACAAACACAGTGTGAGGACCTGTCAGGCGGTGCTTCATTATTGTCCTCATTTGCAGATGAGGCCATTGGAGCTCAGAGAGGCCGAGTCTCCTGCCTGAGATCACACAGCTAATAAACATCAGAATGGGAACTCACGTCTCTGATCATTAGTGTCAATGGCCAAATATTTTTTTGTTTCTCTCCTTCCAGAACATGTAGGCTTGTGCTTCCTGCATCCCTATGCTGGGGTAGCAACCATGAATAGTCCTGGCCAAGGAACTGGGGACAGAATTGATATGGGTCCATTCAATTCTGGGTAGATTTACTAACCAGGGCAAGACCCTTCCAAACTCACTTGTCCTTCTGAAACTTTCACCAGCATCTTTTGAGCAGGTCCATTAGCCTGGGTACCCAAACGACCATGATGAGACCTTCTTGCCAACTTGAGATGAATATACAGCAGGAGCAAGAAACCAAGCCTTGTTGTTGCAAGCCACTGAGGGTTGGGGGCTGCTTGTTACTGCAGCATACCATCTTCTCTCCTGACTGATACATATAAGATTCATGTTTCTTTTGTTGAATTCCAGATGAAGTGACCCAAACCGGGGTTGCGATGCAGTTGAGCATGCTTTCAGTTGTGCTTCTTGTGGGAAAGTAGGAAACAAACCACCTGAGAAACTTGGAAGAAGAGAGTCTTGAGTTCTGGTTCCCAATACAGTAGCTAGCTACACGTGGCTATTTGGGTTCAAAATAATCACAAATAAATAAAATTAAAAATCAGTTCCCCCTTAACACTAGCCACATCTCAATGCTCAATAGCCACAGGAAGGTAATGGTTACCATGACACCCTATTGGATGATGCTAATGTAGAACATTTCCATTGTTGTGGGAAGTTCTCTCTGACAGCACTGGTCTAGAGTCTTAACGTTGAAGGCAAAGCTCTAGAACTTTTGAATGGTGGGATCTCAGAAAGATGGGCTATGACGTAATCTTAAAATGCGGGCTTCTTAGTCCTAGCCTATGAATGGACTCCCAAAATAACATTGGTCATGAAATGGGATTGCACGTCTCCCGTTGCCTTGAAATGACAAATGCCACCATCAAGTCACGCCTACCTGTAGGAGAGGCTTGGAACTCACAGGATCCTGGATAAAGAGGCAAGCAAGCGACAGAGCAGCTCACCTTTGGGTTCGCCAGGGTCAGCACCCACCTGTTTTAATTCAAGGACATGGTGCCCACAGCTGGAAACCATTAACAGGCTTTGCATGAGCAAGGCCATAGGAAAAGAGGCTTCTTGGGTGAGTGGAATGCGAATAAAGTCAAGGGCAAGATTACTAACAGAGGACTCTGCAGCCACCCAGTCACTGGGTGACCATCCCTGAGTGACCTTGGGCATCCCTCCACCACCACAAGCCTCAATGGCCTCATCTGTAAAATGGCAGTGGTAGCTTGTATTTATAGAATTCGTTCTTCTTGTAGGGCGACATGCCAATGTGTCATATGATTCATCTCCTTTTTTATCCTCACAATAAGCTCAGGAAGCGGGTTCTAAAATTGCTTTTCTTTCTGTCTCTCCCGCCTTTCTTTTTTTAACGACTGGTCCTGTCTCCCCAAGTTGAATGTGAACTGCTAGACGGCAATTCATCCCTTAACCTGGAGCACCTGGTAGAGAGCAGGTAGTCTGCGTCGTCGTCTCACCTCTGGGGTGAGTGCGAGACGGGCCAAAGGTGAGGTTGAGTGAGGCACCAAGCACTTCTCTTTTCAGAGGCAGGTATGTTGACTTCTCTCAGGTATTTCCAAGTCACTTCTCTTTCAGGGAACATGGGCAGATGGCTTAAAACTGGGCGTGGTCTCCTAAGCAGGGGGAATGTGTGCCACTTCTGAACAGGAGAAATGAAAAGTCGGGGCATGACTCGCCACTCTTTCTTTCCCCCACTGGGAAGGCACATGTGTCATGGAGATGCCATCGGAAGGAAACTTTCTGGATTGTTGATTTTCCGTATAAAGAAAGGACAACTGCCCTTGAGACTCTTCCAAATTCAGCATGAACTTTGCAAGAACAAGAAATATGTAGCTGCTTTGTTAGCTCACTAAGTTTGGGGGGACTTTTTTGTTATGCAGCATAACCTGACCTATCCTGTCTAATACCTCCAACTTCCAATCTCACGCCTTCTTCCCTAAACCCTGCCACCCCAAACCTCCAGCATAAGGTTGCTGGTGCTTGTGGCCACTAAGGGCCCCACATGGTCTGGGCCAGGCCATGAAGTGGACACCACAAAGCCTAGACCGCTTGGGGGGACACTGACTCTCTTTACTTCCTCATAGGCAGCTGGCATGCAAAGTCCCTTGGTCGATCACTAGTGTTTGAATTTCCCCACGTACTTTCTGGGTAATCAGGCAATATCCCAGAGACCGCATCTGCTTCTAAAGCTACCTTTTCTCTGCTTGGGAATAGAGAACGTTTTCTCCAGCAGCGTATGTCCTGGAATGTGCTTGTTCTGTCCCCTGCAGCTGCCCTTTCCCAGAAAGCCCTGGTTTCTGTGTGAGAACCAGGAGGCTTTCCTGAGTAGAGGCTGGAGCATGTGACCCAGGAGGAGCCTATCAGCAAACTCCATCCCTCTGACCACCGGGATTGCTTCAGAAGTGGACATGGGAATCGAGCCCTGCACCAACCAGAGGTAGCTGACACCGTGCGAGACAGGTGAGAGACGGAATATGGCGATGTCCTTAAGAGGGACAACCTCCAGCTGCTGGACATCATTCACCTTCACAGCACAAACGCAGGACCCTTCGATTTTAAGGCCGTTGGAACCAGGTTTTCTATTTCACACAACGTCACTTGTCCTCATTGGTACAGCACTGATAAAGCAGGGAGGGAACTGGGCCCCTGTCCGCCCGCTCCCCGCCCACTTTCCTAGCGATGGAGATGATCTTGTCGGAGGCAGGAACAAGTGAGGGATGTGTTCAAGTTCACTCAGGAAGTCCCCGGAGGCTCCTGGCTCTGCCCAGAGGGGAACTGCGTTGGATGGGGCGCTGGACGGGCATACATATTCAGGAAGAGACTGAGGGAGGAAGAGAGAGGAGAGAGAGCTGCTCCTTTTGCAGGAGCCGGTGCTGGCTGCCTGCAGCATAAGCACATGCAAATGTATTCAGCGTCGTCAGCTCTGCCTGGCATGAGCAGATATAAGCAAAGTCAGGAGGAACATTCATCTCAGGCCCCGGGATTTTGTCTGTGATAGGGTGCTCCTGGAGACGGCTGTGAAACCCTCATTATAACTCCTCTCTCCTGCAATTGGTCCCCGAGTCCCAGCTGATTCTACTGAAAAACCCACCTCGCGAATCTGCCCCTTGTCGCCAGCCCTGCACCAGTTAGCTCCCTGGGTCCTGTCTTCTTTGCTCTCCAGGGAGCGATTTCTCCAGTCCCTGCCCCAGGGCTCCCTGGCTCCAAATGTGTTCTCTGCAAGGCAGACCTTCCCAATCAGATCGGGCTGTGTCCCTGATTAAACCCTCTTGCTGGCCGCCTGTTGTCCCCAGGACAAAACCCAAGTTCCACATCCTGAAATGCAAGGGCTTTGAGGTCTACTTCAACAGACTTGCCCATCCCTTTGGCCCCGTGGGTTACACGCTCCAGCCACACACCCTCTCCTGCTATTGAAACCCCACTCGCACCTTCAGGCCACAAGACTGGAGTGCAGCTGTTCTCACTGATGGAAATGCCATTCCCCCTGGCACCTGGGAAAAACTTTCCTCGCCTATGAACCCGACTCAGAAGCCCTTCCTCCTGGACCACCCAGCGGTTCTCAACCTGTGGGTCGTGGCCCCTTTGGCGGTTGAATGACCCTTTCACAGGGATCGCCTAAGACCATCCTGCATATCAGATAGTTACATGATGATTCATAACAGTAGCAACATGACAGTGATGAAGTAGCAGCGAAAATAATTTTATGGTTGGGTCCCAACATGAGGAACTGTTTTAAAGGGCCAGAAGGTTGAGAACCACTGTCAGGAACACCTTTCCTCATCTTCTCAGTGAGACATCATTACCCTGACCTCCTGTATAATGAAATAATTGACAATACTCTGCGATCATGTAATATAATAATATGTAATAATCATAATAATACTAAGAAGAAGGCCATTTATGATGTGCTAACTATGGCTCCAGTACTGTGCGTAGCACTTTATATGGGTTATCTCATTAAATCCTTGCAACCTTCCTGCCAAGTAGGCATTATTATTATTATTATTATTACTACTACTACTACTACTAGAGGCGTGGTGCACAAATTCGTGCACCAGTGGGGTCCCTCAGCCTGGCCTGCGGGGATCAGGCTGAAACAACTCTCTGACATCCCCCGAGGGGTCCTAGATTGTGAGAGGGCACAGCCCAGGCTGAGGGACCCCACCAGTGCAAGATCAGGGCCAGGAAGGGACTGCGGGAGGGCTCTAGGGCATGTCTGACCCATCTCACCCAGTCCTGATCGGCCGGACCCCAGCAGCAAGCTAACCTACCTGTCAGAGCATCTGCCCCCTGGTGGTCAGTGCATGTCATAGCGACTGGTCAGACAGCTGGACACTTAGCATGTTAGGCTTTTATTATATACAATTACCCGCTCCTCCCACGCGTTAGATGAGAAAACCAAAGATTGGTGAGACCAAGTTGCCTGCCAACGGCCCCACTGCTCTAAGGAAGCAAGCTGACCAGAGCCTCCCGCCTCTAAGCCATGGCATCATTCCACACGGAGGTTCTGTCTTTAAAGTTTATGAAGCGCTTTTACGTGTAGGAAGTAACGTGAGCTTCATGATGACCCTGAGAGATCCGTAGTTGTCCCCTTCCTTTAGCCATGAGATTTGTGAAGGCCATGTCAGGTCCTTAGTCATCTTTGCCACCTAAGCTCTCAACACGAAGGCCCATCTTGGTAACGGTGTCTTGGATGGATAGATGTTTGGATAGATCAGCCGTTTTCAACCTCTTCATCTCAGACCACACACTCCATCAGCTAATTGCTAAAAGTCTGCGGCGCACCAAGAATAGGTTTTTTGCCGACCTGATGAAAAATCGGTATAATTTTGATTCATTCTCATTGGATGGCTATGGTTGTATTGGCTGTTGTCATTTTTTTATTTGGCAGTCTAAGGGGGAAAGTACCCCTGACGAAGTAGTCAGATATGTGTTTTAAAAATTCCCGTGGCACACATTGAAAATCGCTGGGTTAGATAGATGATAGAATAGATAGATAGATAGATAGATAGATAGATAGATAGATAGATAGATAGATAGATAGATAGATAGATAGATAGATAGATAGCTGGTGGATAGGTAGATTGGTAGAGAGTGGGTGGATGAATGGATGGATGGATGCATGCATGCATGGACTAATGGACAGACTCATGGATGGATGGATAAATGAATGGATTGTTAGGTGGATGGGTGGGTAGTTGGACAGGTATGTGGATGGATGGATGGATGGATGGATGGATGGATGGATGGATGAACTAGGGGTAGAAAGTATGAGAGAATAGATGTGTGAATGGTTCAAAGGATGGAGGGATAGCTGGATGGGTGGCTAGAAGAATAGATCAAAGCATAAACGTTCAGACAGATGAAGCAATAAACCCCAGTAAACTCCCCACGGTCCATTCCAATACATCCTTGAATCCGGGCACCGCATCAGCCACTGGTTCTGTGAATGAGCCAGGGAAGGCAAGCCCACGATACCCCAGCATCTTCCTCCCTGCTCACTGCAGAGGGGAGAAGGCCCTCCTCAGGAACCTGTCTGTCCGCATCTCCTCTCCATGCAGTCGCCGGGCCCAGCACCCTCTGATTCGCACCGGCTGGGGACTGGATTCGCTGGAGGAGGAAGTAAACCAGAGACCCAGGGCTGGCCCCGCTGCCTCCCGCCCCGGGGGAAGCCGACAGCCCGTGCCACGCAGCTCACCGCAGCCTTCCCCGACCACCGTTGTCTGCTTTCTAAATAAACCATGAGACAGAGCCATGTGGGGTTATAAATCAGCCGGAAATCAAATGCTAACATGTAAATAAATTGCAAATCAGCTGAGAAATTGGTTTCATTTTGAGACGATAAAGCACATTTCTCCCGCGCTGATTTTGTAAGGCGCCCCTTAAGAATTGTAATATTTCTGTGTGGTAATGATAAACATTAGCGAGTTGCTTTAGAAATGGAAACATAGACAGCCTCTGGGGATTTGAAAAACATATGCACTTCAAATTTGAAAATCCAATTTAACTGTCCATTATAAGGAGAATAAAAAGGTAAGGAGAGGATAATTTTTGCAGTTACACAGCATTTGACTAAATCTGATTCCGCGATGACAGGCACACTTTAAAAGCTACACGTCTGAATGCGAGGAGACAGCAAATCATTTATTTATGATCGTAATCTAGCTGCTGTCTAACAACTTCGCTACGAGGCTTGCTCCCTGGCTGCGGCCGGCCTGTGTCCCCGACAGCCAGCGCCTCAAAAGCACTTCTCTCGGAATTCCTGGGTTTAGGAGGGAGAAAAAAATAAAGGAAAGAGATAACCCTTGTCAAGTTTACCCAAACAGGCAGATGCCGAAACTGCAAAAGTTGAGGAAGAAACAAATCTTTTCCCTTCAGTTTGGCTGAAAGGAATTTCGGGAAATGTGTTTGAGCGCATGCAAACATGTATGCACACGCACGCGTGCACACACACACACACACACACACACACGTGCTTAAATGCCAAGCCGAACACACATGCACCCTCGACTGAGACTCTGCAGCTGGAAGAGTTCAGGTCGCCCAACTTCAGCTCAACAGTGTCTGGCAGGATGTTGGCTTGTTGTCAATCCTGTTGTCAGCATCTCTTTGGCGACGTCCCTCTGCCCTGACCCCGTACCTATGGGAGCCCCGCTCCTGCAATCTACTTGCAAGCTGGTTTTCTCCAAATAGGCCACAACTTTCCCCAGAAACACACTCGGACGATGCCGGAAGCAGAGGCTAAAACAAATGCAAAGTCTTTAAGCACCCCCACTTTATTAGTCCCCAGATCTGGGACTCCATCAGTGACATAGTATCCAGTTTCACCCCTCAATCGAGTCATCAGCCATACATGACTCTTCCCCATGCAGTACACTGGGCCAGACCCTTTACATGTCTGGGGCCTCTCAAGCCCCACCATGTTCTAAGACAGTGGTTCTCCACCTTCTGGCCCTTTAAATACAGTTCCTCATGGTGTGACCCAGCCATAAAATTATTTTCGTTGCTACTTCATCACTGTCATGTTGCTACTGTTCTGAATCGTCATGTAAATATCTGATATGCAGGATGGTCTTAGGCGACCCCTGTGAAAGGGTCGTTCGACCGCCAAAGGGGGCGCGACCCACAGGTTGAGAACCGCTGTTCTAAGAGAGGTCCAGCTTCTACGTCCATTTCACAGATGGAGAAATCGAGGCTCACGGGGGTTTACGTTGCCCAAGATCACACAACTACCATGTGGCAGAGCCTAGAGTTCACCCGTCATTTATGTAAATCCTGCGCCTCTCCTATGTGTCACTTCGTTCACTTATTGATGTGTTCAGTCCAACAAATATGTATTGAGCGCCTAATGTATGCCAGATGCTGTAGGGATACAGCCGTGATGAACAGGTGAGATCCTGCCCGGGTGGACGGAGCTCAGAGTGAGTGGCGGGAGAAGGAAAACGAGAGAAAGAAATGAGAAGGTGTCAATGAAGTGCTGTGAAGGAAATTAAATGGGGCGATAAAAAGAGAGTGGTTTGGTGAAGGGGAATAACGTTAGAAGGGGGGTCAGGAACGCCTCTCCGAAGGCGTGGCCCTTCGCAGGAGACCGGGTGACAAGAAGGTGGCAGGTCCTTGAAGACTGAGAGAGAAAGACAATCCGGGCAGAGGGAACAGCATGTGCAAGAGCCCAGAGGTGGAAAGAAGTTCAGTTTAGTTGGGAAATAGGAGTTCGGGGCAGCTGGAGCAAACCTAGAGCAGAGAGGGGCTGGGGAAAGGGCCATGGGAAAATACTAGAGGGTTTTAAGGTAGAACACAGCATGGTCTGATTTAGCCTCTACACGACTAGCCTCTGCAGGAGTCCGGTGCCCAGCCCGGGGTCAAAAGCCGTAATCACTGTAACAGACTGGGTTGCGTCAAATGGAGCGAAGCAGCCGAAGGCAGGCCCAGCGCCCATCACCAAAGTCTGAACCGTCTCAGTCATACAGGATTCGAGGCACCTGATACCGCCCTGTGAGGGCAGGTTTATTCCCACTCATCCGGTAGCAAACTCATCTTTACCGGGATGGCGTTCAATCCCCAAATTGGAGACGGAGGGGGGTAAAAAAGAGACAAGTTATTTCTCACCCTTGCAGGTGGGGGTGGATGAAAGACATACTCCAATGGGGAGATGGAGACTTGGGGTGGCCTGCAGGGTCTGTATGTGTGTGGCAGACACACGATTTCTTTCTGGGGCACAAAAAAATAAAAAAAATAAAAAGAAACGCCCCCTTAAATGACTTTAACAAGACGGGAAAAGGACGTTGGAGCGGAGGGCTTTGAATTCGTAAATGTTACAGATCTGCCTGTGTTCAAAAATCACGGAGAACAGGGCCATGCCAGAAATCGCGATTGTTCAGATGACCGCTCGCCCCAGGTAACAATAAAACCAAGATGTGTTGAATCCGCGGCTCTAGGGCAGACCCTGGACCGGACCCTACACCAGCGGCACCTGTCGTCAGTACCACAGGCCCGTTGTCTTGCTGGGTTTATTGTCCCGGACTCACAGCTAGGAGGCCGAGTTCAGCAAGGATCGGAGGCTTGTTGGAGATCACACAGACCTCAACCATCACTCAGGATTCAGACCCAGCCTGTCCGGCTCTCCATGCCATCACCACGTGCTCACATCCCCCCTCTTGACAAGACCTCATTTTTGACACCTTCAAAGACGCGTCGCTATACACGTGTGTACGGTGGTTGCGAACATCGACAGCCCATCATACAACAAAAATCTCCGCGCCCCCCCCCCCCCGGCCCCCCGCCCGAGATGTCATTGTTGTAAATATCAGTTACTGACCCACTCGAATCCGCGGAATCTGGTTGCGATTTCAGCCGCGTTCTCGGCCTCCGCTTGTCACAGGGGAAGTTTACGCGAGATTTGATCAGAATCGCACGGAACCAGGCAGAGCCTGCGTGGAGCTGTCACATGAAATAATTTGTCAGTGATGATTGTGTGAATTCGTAAATATTTATGAATTCACAAGTTATAAATGTGCAGCTTGCGGGAGGGAGGAAGGCGCTGCTCACCCAGTCACAGATTACAATGAATATTTACAGAAAGCCCAATCTGCTAATATTAGTTCTTTGTGCTTCCCAGAAAGCTTTTCCTGGGATTGTAACCCTTTCGGGAGGGAACGTCTTCGGGGGGAAGAGAAGGATTGCAAAAGGAACCATCCCCTCCGTGAAATATAATACTGAAATCATGATACATGGCATTTGGGTAATGTTGTAGATTCTCCCTGTGTTCATCTATCACCAGGCCTCGCGCTAGCCTTTCGGAAGCTGTTTGTCAAACGGCTTTTTATCTGAATTGGATGGAAAACGCTCAGATGCCAGGTGGTCAGGAGACCGATTGTTTTTAGTTCTTGTGGAGCGACCTGCCTTTGCTGAGAACTTGAGCAGGTCTCCGAATCTTTTGGGACCTGTTTCTACAAAGAGTGGAGTTTTGCAAATTTGGTCTCAGGAGGGAACCACCTTAATAACACGTCCCTTTAAACAGGAACTGAGCCCGAGTCCTGATCTCTTTGTTAAAAAATTTTAGGACCCCCTGGAGAGGTGTCAAAGCCAGAGTCCCACCAAGTGGAAACTTTCTCCTTGATGAGGTCAGAAGAAAATCAAAGAGGAGTCAAAACGGAATGAGTTTCTTTTGTTCGTGAGAGGCCAGACCGTGTGGCCCGGTGGTTAGTTAGGGTGGAGCCCTGGGGGCCCAGCTGCTTGCAACTCACCTGCCATGTATGACCCGGAGGAGCAAGGACTTCACTCCCTGGGCCTCAGTTACTGCATCTGTGAAATGGGGTTATAACACCTACTTTGCAGGATTGCTCTGACCAGGAGGAAATGAGCTAATGTCTGGAAAGCACTAGAAGTGAAAGATGATACATGGTCTGTGTTTGTTAACAAATACATGAACAGGGGCTAACTGCACCCCAAGTACTGCCCCGCCATGAGGCTACAAGGAAAGCCAGGGAGGTGTGGTCCCGGGGCACCTAATCTCACTGAATGGATGGGCCTGGCCAGGCTCTTTGCCCCCTTCCGGGACAGAAGGAGGGTGTGGGGGGAGAGTTGGACTGGATGACCTCAGGGACCCCTCTCTCTGAGGGTCCGCCCAGCAGCCCAGGACCAGAGACTGGACAAGTGACGCTCTCTCGCTTACAGTGCACAGCGGGGACCGTTTGGAGAGCTGCCTGGAGCGGGACTCACGGTGAGACGCCAGCCTGTGCCTACCTCCTGTTCCCAGCACCCACTTCCATCTGTAGATCCAGCCCAGGGCTCTGCTCTCGGCGGGGGCGGGGGGGAGGGGCAGTACTCAGAAAGGAGGACAACATCATGGCCGGTCAGGAAAGTGCTCTGAGCCGGCTGTGGTCGCGTCAACAGGACCACTCACAAAACTCTCTTTCAAACTGGAATTTTCCTGTAACGCAGATCGCTGTGGCTCTGCAGCTTTTGAACAGCGCTGAGACCTCGAGCCTCAGTCTCCCCATCTGCGAAATGGGGGCAAAGGATGATCGCCTCTATCTAAATGGTTACTATCCTCTCTCTAAAACGAGGGCCCATTTGTCTCCTGCGGCCACTAGTGCTGATGGTTCCGTCGTTCCCTGCGTGCCCAGTCTGGGCACATTGTAGGCATTGTGCCTGTCACCCCGTTGATGGAGGCACTCACAGGGCTCGGTCTCAGAGCTGAGCACGTCTGGAAAAGCTCCACCTAAAAGCACCCAGGGTGGTGGGGGCGAGAGAAACATCCCCCGCCCCCTAAGCTACAATCCTCTTCCACGAGCTGGGAGTAGGGAGGAGAGGGGGGATGGGAACAGGCATCCTTGAATAATTTTTTTTCCCAACAAAAACATAGAGGAAGATTGATATTAGTTGAATTATCTCTGAAACGCCTCATATGCCACTTTTTCCTTACAACTCAACCATCTCCCTTTCAGAGGTGTTACTGCCCGCGTTTGGCAAGTGGAGAAACTGAGGCCTGAGTTCCCCTAGCTCTAATGGAGAAGCAGAGCCACACAGGTCTGTGACTCCCCAATGGCCAAGGGTTTCCCAGGAAGCGCACCCCGTGGATGTTTTCCACCTGGCCTTCTGATGATAACAGTGAGCGTGTATTAGGCCAGGCATTTTCCAAGCAGCTTATATGTACCGTCTCATTGTTTCTTCATGAGGGCTGACAAATGGGTACTTCTCTTACCCTCAGCTTATACACATGGCAGCTGAGGTTCAGAGAGGTTTAGTAAGTAGCTGAGGGACACACAGTGGGAAGGTGGGGAAGGCAGGATTCAAAGGTAGCAGGTTGATGCGGGTCCCTGGGCTCCTGAGACAACATGGTCAGCAAGGGTAGACTTCTCTAAATGTTCAAGGGTTGGGGCTGCTCTGTCGTCACGCCCACATCCAGCACAAAGCCTGGCACAGAGCACGCGATTGGCAAATGTTTGTCAAATACATTTTTAAAAGCGCACCAGCCTCCCGATCCTTAAAAATATCTCCACTTATAAACAGATATGTCAGGGAGCAATTATTCACATTGCTCAAGATGTCTTCATTTTATAAAAAGGATTTACATCAGAATTCCCTTAAATAGCAAGTCCCCGGTGCACTTAAAAATACAATTCAATTTATAGCCCGGGATTACACACACGCTTTCAGAGGCCCTCGTGTGAGTAGAAGAAGCTGGTGCGAGCGTCATTCATTATCTGACTTCTCAGCAAGCAATTATTGAGCACCGACTGTGTACTGGGTGCTCTGTACAGAACTAGGGACTCAGGGATAAGCATGGCCATCGCTCTCAAGGGGCAACAAGTCTGGGGGGGGGGGTAGGCGAAGAGATCAACAGATGAAGTTTTCAATTTAGAAATGGGTCGATGCTTTGAGAAAGCAAAGGCGTCCACTGCCTTC
Organism: Myotis myotis; assembly: GCF_014108235.1. Lineage (NCBI taxonomy): Eukaryota > Metazoa > Chordata > Mammalia > Chiroptera > Vespertilionidae > Myotis > Myotis myotis. The sequence continues at coordinate 2,639,115 of NW_023416325.1, read as the reverse complement.
TCTCTAGGCAGGGAGACTTCTATGGGGAAGGGCCACGTGAGCTGGGCTTTGTGGGATGAGTAGGAGTTCACCCCTGAGAAATCCCCCAGCTATTGAACTATTAAGATTGGGACTTTGAATAGATAGGCAGGTAGATAACGTAATACTCGTTAAATTCCATAAGCCAGTGGGGTCACGTCTTAGAGTCATGTTACACTTGGAACTTTTGCAAGTGTATAATCTCTTAATTGATTCGCAAAACAATCTGGCGAGATGACAATGGCATGTAACTTTCCTTTCGTGTTATTTTATTACAAAAGAAAAGTATGCGCAGTACCAAAAAATACAGGCAAGCGAGACCTCAGTATGCTCGGCAATTCCTACCCCCAACCTATCCAAGGTAAATGGTTCAACCTTTTCTCTTTTGAGTTCTTTTCTTTCTTTCTTTTTTTTGTAAATGTGTACTTTAAAAAAAAATAGTTTGTGGTTTCATGATTTGCAACAACTCTTCAAAAAATACAACACAGGGAGTCTATGCATCCAAGTAATTCAACATTTTCCTACAGCCGGGGTCTTTAAATGGCTTTGCGCTTCGCCATCCACACGTTGATTTTATCAAACCCACCCCCTAGCGGTGGACACGTAGGTTGTTTGCAATTGCTTTCTCCGAAGGTAAGTAACGCTGCACCGAACATCCTGTAGCCACATCTTTGTTGTACATGTTCAGGTGCGTTTTCTCCCTCTAAGGAATGTCATCGTGTCAGAGAATGAGGCGACGTGTCAAACTCTGAGGGCAGGAGGCAGGCCTCCATTTCACAAGAGAATCCGCAGTGAGCCTTGGTGCCCAGAACATGAGCCAGGTCTCCTGCCCCAAACTTCTCCTTCCCTCATGGTCCACCTGGGCCTCCTCCCGTCGGGGAAAATCAAACCCACACCCCTCAGAATCCTAGAGGCAGGAGGGCGGATTAGGCAGAGAGAGACGGAAATATAAATGGATGCAGAATGGTTTTTCTTTTTTCCATTCCGATCTGGTCTGCGGTCTTAAAGAGGCAGCCACAGGGAGTGTGTCCAAAGGGAGGCAAGCCCATGCTCACACCCGCCCCCTCCCTGCCTAGAGGTCTCCTGGCAATGACAAGGTGTCACCAGATCATCCCAAGCCAGACACAAAGGCTGGTCTGCCCAGGCAATCCGGCTTTGCTGGTGACAGTGCCGGGAGGAGGGGCAGCTGGCAGGCAGACGGCTCAGTTCCCAGCAGCACCTGAGCCCTCGCGGGCGCCTGCCCCAAACTTCCCTTCCCATCTGCGCAGCGAAAAATACAGCCTGAGTGTGTTGTCTGGGGGCTGGGAAGTCTGGGGGTGCTGCTTCTTTCCTGCCATGGGTCCCAGTCCCAGCTGGGAGGCCTTAGGAAAGTAGCTAAACCTCTCTGAACCTCCTTTAGGTCAACACAGAGATGAGCACCCGCCCCAGCCATGTGCCAGATGGACAGGCTCCTGGGGCCGGGGATGCAGAAGTAAACTCCATAGCTCAGGCCACCCAGCCCTGGGAGCTCACACCCCATTGGGGGAGTCAGGCAGTCCACGGCTGCTACCTGAAGGACGGGGCGAGGTCATTGTCAATGGTGATGAGTGCTCAGAGCTTAAACCCGGCGAGGTGACGGCGAATGGAGGTGGGGCAGCTTTAGACACAGGTCTCTCTTGGGCCACCATGCTTGAGATGAACCTGTGATTGACATGGAGAGAGAGCCGGCGATCTCCATCCTGGTGACACCTTAGGACCAACTGGAGGGCTTGGAAATACTTGTGTTCAGGCCCCATCGCAGGGGATTTGACGCCATTGCTCTGGGCAGGGCCTGGGCCATCCGCATCTTAAAAAGCCCTCACGTGCAGCCAAGGGTGAGAACTAGTGGTTTCGGTGTCCGGGACGACATTTGGGGCAGCGCGAGCGGATGCAAGAGGCTCCGAAGTGGGAGCGGGTTTGTCCTATCAGAACAGGAGAGACAGTGCCGGGGGTGGGGGGGGTGTGGGGGGGGGAGAGGAGTGTATCGAGCCAGGGGTCGGGCTATGTTGGAGGAGAGAAATGGGATTTCATTTCAGGCTGTCCACAGGAGTGGCGTGCCTCAGCTGTCTTATCAATAAAATGGGCTGATGTGTTCCACCCTCGGGGCACTGTGAGAGCTGTGAGACTTGGGGAGTCATGGGTCCGAGAATGAGGTCTGCCCCAGAGGAGGCAAATGCAGGGGGGGCGCCCGTCACAGGTGGGGGTGACACAAGGGACCCGGCCTGCACTGTGAGGGGTCTTTTGCTCGGGGTCACCTCCCCGCTTGCTAGGGGACCAGAGCTGCCAGCCCCTATCTGGACCGTTCCACATGCCCTCTCCAGATGCGCCCTGAGTCCAGGGCTTCCAAAGACACCATTTCCTCCCACTGTTCAAAGCGTGGGGCATGTCCATGTGCTGAAGGCTCTGACAAGTCCTGCACTCAAGAGCCTCATTCATCGGTTCAAATTCACTAGAGCAGGGCTGGCTCCACTTGCCCATGAAGGAGGCAGAGGAAGCGTCACCACAGTCTACAGACCTTCCCTTAAGTGTCCTCTCCGACCTCAACCCACCACGGCCTGTCCATCCCCCAGGGGTTTCTCCTTCGTGGTATTGGTCGCCAGGTGAACTTACCTTGTTGGTTCATTTGGTTCCTGGTTTCCCGCCTTCTCCTTTAGAAGGTGAGCGCCACACAGGCAGGGGTACAGTCTGTCGGAACAACCGAATGATTCTGGGCGCTTAAGAATGATTAGTTGAATGAAGATGTGGAAGGAGGAAGAGAAAGAAGAAGGGAGGAAGGAAGGAAGGGAGGAAGGAAGGAAGGAAGGAAGGAAGGAAGGAAGGAAGGAAGGAAGGAAGAAATGATAATGATGAGATGAACTCGGTCACAGAATTGTTATTGTTGTTGTTTTTGTTTATTTTTTTAATGTATTTTTTAAATTGATTTCAGAGAGGAAGGGAGAGGGAGAGAGAGAGAGAGAGAGAGAGAAACATCAATGATGAAAGAGAATCATTGATCGGCTGCCTCCCGCACGCCCCACACTGGGGATCAAGCCTGAAACCCAGGCATGTGCCCTGACCGGGAATTGAACCGTGATCTCCTAGTTCATAGGTCAATGCTCAACCACTGAGCCACGCTGGCCGGGCCTGACACACCTGTTTATAACACGAAGACTGCATCCTGGGAAAGAAAACCTACTGGAGGGCTGACCCCGTTACAGAGGGAAGGGACCGGTGGTCACCTCCCCTGGCCCATCTACATATACCATTGCATTGACTTACTCCTTTATCTCTTCAGCCTCTGCCCTTCCCAGGAGAGTGGAGAGCAAACACCTGACTGCACACGTGCCCTGGGCACCACCTGGAGCCCTGTCACCACGCTGCTGCTGCTGCGACCGGACCCGGGGTCTGCGGTGTCCCCCCTGTCCCACCTGCCCGTGTGGTGGCTCAGCCCGTCTGCCTCCTGCGGGAGCCCCGGGTCCTCCCAGCGTCAGCAGCACAGCCGGGCCAGGCTGCACAGCCTGCCTCCGAGGGGAACCAGACCTGAATGGAAACATATGGATCTGAGAGGTGTGGGAGTCTGTCTTTTGTAAATTGCATCAAACCCTTCCCTTGCCTTGAGAGCGCCACATTTTTCAAAGCCGCTGAACGCGGCGCCAGGCTGCAGTTTGCCTTTCCCCGTTCACCTGCCTTCAGAGCAGCGAGAAATAATGAACCTCCCCCCGCACCTCCCCTCCAGCTTGCAAAAGGCAGAAGGAAAGCAAGCAGCCGCCTGCCTCCTAACCATTTAACATGTCTTGACGCCTTCTCTTCCCCCCTAGACGGAACTGCCATTTTTTTTTTCTTCCTCTGTTTTGCAAGAGGTGTTTGCACCGTGCAGATCAAACCCCTTTATTCCCAGTTTCTTGTCGGCTCCTGTGTTCTGGGACTTCAGAATGCCACCGTGGGGAAGGAGAAGTGGGGTCCTGCGGAAAACACAATGAGGCATTGGCTTGCAGGTGGTGGGGTTTTCATTCATTCATTCATTCATTCATTCACTCACTCACTCATCCATTCATTCATTCACATGGTAAGTAAGCCTGGGGCATGCATCCTGTGCAAGGAGCTTTCATTCATTCATTCACAAGGTAAGCATGGAGCATGCATCCTGTGCAAGGAGCTTTCATTCATTCATTCATTCATTCATTCATTCACTTGGGAAGCATGGAGCATGCATCCTGTGCAAGGAGCTTTCATTCATTCATTCATTCATTCACATGGGAAGCATGGAGCATGCATCCTGTGCAAGGAGCTTTCATTCATTCATTCATTCACATGGCGTGGTAAGCATGGAGCATGCATCCTATGCAAGGAGCTTTTGTTCATTCATTAACACAGAAAGCATTCAGCACTCATCCTATGCTTAAAGCATTCATTCATTCATTCATTCACTCATTCATGGGTTTCTATGTGCCTGGCACAGTGCTGGGCACCAGGACCACAGATGCAAGTTTCAGAGAAGCCGGTTTCAAAGAGACCACGATTCAACCTGCAGATGCCAGACTGACTTGACTTACAGCAGGAAAGCGCATTGCAAAGCTAAGCTAGCAAAGGCCGTTTCCAGGAAAGGCACCAGCCCCTGTGGGTTAAATCGGAGAAGAAGGAGGGGTGAGGAGCAAGGAATCAGAAGCACAGACACACTTCATTCAGGCCTCACCAGCACCCTGCACCCAGGCGTGAACATCCCCATTGTACAGCATTTGCTGATGGGAAAACTGAGGCCCGGGAGAGAGGAGGCGGGACCAAGCTCACGCAGGAGGAGGATGGGCACGGGTCCCGGTGTGGTCAGTAAATGGCCAAGCCCACAGTGATGATACTCTTCCCACAACAGGTGGCAGGGGGCCTTAGGGGGCCCCCCTTCATCCCATTTTACCCATTAGGATTGTAGTAATATAGTCCCCACGCGGAGGATGGAGTAGGTTTTCTTATTGTCCCTGTTTTTTTCAGATGAAGAGAACGAGGCTCAGAGAGGCTGCAGAATGACTTAAGGTCACACAGCAGCAAGAAAACGTACTCCAGGACTGGCTTCAATGCCCTCCCCACGCCCCCAAGGCCTGCCTCTCTCTCTCTCTCTCTCTCTCTCTCTCTCTCTCTCTCTCTCTCTCTCTCTCTCTCACACACACACACACACACACACACACACACTCAATCACTCAGCTCAGCCTCATTCCACCCCCAGCAGCTTGAGGCCACTTGGATCCCTGGCGGTGGCTTTTCCCGACAAAGCCACCCTCGGTTATTGGGAAGTGCCTCACCCAGCCATCTCTGGATCCATTTGAGAAAAATAAATAAGGCCGGGGCCCCACTCTCCAGTGATGAGATGACAGGGGCGGATGGAGAGCGAGGTCAGATGGCTTTGTGATGCCACTGGTGAGAACAGACCACGTTCCCCACCGCTAATGGGGTTCCGACAGCACCCCCACGCCAGGCCGGGGAAGTGCTGGTAATTGAATCTGCATAAAAACCTCAACCTTTGCCACTCCTTCCTGTCCATCTGATCCGATTACATTTGTGTTATGGGAGCCAAGCCTCTCTCGTAAGTGGTTCGGATAAGATCAAGGCGACAGGAATGGAAGCAGGAATGCGTATTCTTAAAGTCACAGGGGACTTCCTTCCCCCATCCTCCCAGCTGGGGGGAAAAAATTTAAATAATGTTCAGGAAAGATGGGTCTGTGTTAGGTCAGCCAAGGACTTGGCGTATCTGTGTCCCGGATCAGGCCTGTGGTCTGGGGTTGCCCCAAACTGTCACCTTCCTTCCCCACCTCCACCTGCACCCAGGAGAGGCTATTTGTGTTTTCAATGGAGATGATTATCCTCCCAACAGGAAGATTGCCTCCAAATTTGGAGCAAGCTGATAATGAGGCCACTCTGGTAATTTCCCTCTGATGACAAGAGAAACATCTACAGGACTGACTGACAGTTGCCACGAGGAAGCAGAACCCTCTGGAATCCCTCCCAGGCTGGCTGCAGAGGGCAGGGTGGGGGCAGGGCTGGGAGCCGCTAAGGGGTGGGGGGTGGGGGGGCGGGGAGAGTGTGTGCAGAGAGGTCTGGTGGCCCTGTCACCCCTGCCTGCAATCTGTGGGGTCTTCGCCGCCTCATCAGACATTCGAGCTGACAACTGTGTGAAATTGAAATTGTGGAGTTGATTAAATGATATATTTAAAGCTTCATAAAAAAAGAGGAGGTGGGTTAGGGGCGGGGGGGGGAGTGGGGGGAGACTTGGAAAGATGGAGACGGCTAGGAGGGGGGAGGCGAGAAGAATGGAGAGGGAGAAAGGGAAAGAGAGACAGAGGGGGGAGAGAGTAATACAGAAGGGGAGGAAGGAGATACAGAATGGAGAATCTGGAAGAAGAAACAGGAGGGAGGTGAGAGGGAAGGAAGATGAGACCTGGGAGGGGAAAAGGAGGAAGCCAGGAAGGACAGGAAGTGAAGGGAGAGGCGGGACTGAGAGGAGAGGAGAGAAAGAGAAAGAAACAGGATAAAGAGGAGGAAGGAAGTGGAAAGAAAAAGAGGTTAGAAAGAAGAGAGCTGAGGGTAGAGAGAAAGGGGCTGAGCTGGAGGCAGAGGCAGACAGAGCTGGAAGGCAGAGGGCTGGGGGAGGAGCAGGCTGGGGGGGGGCGGCGAGAGGGGGGGGACGCTCAGAGTCACTCCCTCCCGCCCCCTGCCTCTCTCCCCTGTAATGTGGGGAGGGTTTATCTCACCAGGAGCAGCAGGCTCAGTCACTGATCTAATCAAATTATTCAGCATTAAAAAACTGCCAAGACATTCCAGTACTTCAGCTTCCAGAGCCCCAGCTGGGATCAAATGCTAATCAACAGAGCCCGGATATTTATTCCCACTGTCAGGCTGCAGCGAGTTTGTTTTCCGAGGCCTGCATACTAAAGCGGAGAGGAGCAGGATGGCTGGGCCGGTGGCAAGGGGATGCGGAGCTAGGGATGGCCACGGGAAGGCGGGCCCTGGGCAGGGGGCAGAGGGATCCGGGCGGCACCTAAAGGGAGCTGGGGAAATGGCCAGCCCCTAAGTGGCGCCTCTAGACTCAGGCTAGCAAGCCCAGCATCCTTTGCTGAGCTGCCCTTTGCCTCCTCTCTGCTCCTAAGAGTCGCCTTTCAAGGGCAAGGCAGCTGCTGTTTTAGACTCAGGAGAAATCTGTGGCCCTGGGCAGGTGACTTGCCCTCTCTGAGCTTCTGTGTTCTCTTCTGTACCATAGGGCCCTGTAGCCGACCCCCATCAGGTCGCTGTGGATTCTAGAAGAGGAAGGTGGCCCTAACTGGTTTGGCTCAGTGGATAGAGCGTCGGCCTGTGGACTGAAGGGTCCTGGGTTCGATTCCGGTCAAGGGCATGTACCTTGGTTGCAGGCACATCCCCAGTAGGGGGTGTGCAGGAGGCAGCTGATCGATGTTTCTCTCTCATCGACGTTTCTAATGATCCCTCTCCCTTCCTCTCTGTAAAAAAAAATCAATAAAATATATTAAAGAAAAAGAAGAGGAAGGCAATAAAAGAAGGAGGCCCTGGGCAGACCAAGTGGATGCAACTCCCAGCCTCGGCTGTGTGACGTTGCCTAAGTTACTTAACCTCTCTGTGTCTGACACCCTCCTTTATCTCATAGGAATAATACTACTAGTACACATCCTGTGGGACAACATTTAAGTGAGTTATTGCACAGAAAGAACACAGGGAGCATTCAATATATGGTAAGAGTGATTATTCGCTCTTAATATAATTGCTGCAAGGGTTGTGAAGTTTAGCAGGGGACCGGAAATAGATGAGGTGATGACACTGATCAGGAAGGAAGGATGAATCAGGTGCCCAACACTGTCATTGTTTTAAGGTTACCAGGCTCTGGCCTCTCCCAGGGGTCCCTCCTTGGATGCCCAGCGAGTCCTCTCTCCAGCCCAGGCAGGGAGGGTCAGACTTCGGGAAGTTCAGGGGCCTTCCCTGCAGGGGCGGCAGAAGCCAAGCAGAGAGCATACAAGCCCAGGTACGTACGCCCCTGAACTTGAGGCCTCCCTCCTGGGATCCTGCCCGCCCCTCGCCCACTCCCTGAAGGTCACAGCGCCGGAGGAAGACTAATTAATTTCCTTTGTTTTTCAGAGTTTCATTTTTTAAATTACAGCCTTCCCTCCTCTCTAATAAATACTCAACAATTAAAGCTTTTTTTCCCAAAGTGTGATTTCAACATTTCAATGTCCCTCCCCTCCTGTCACCTTCCCTGCCATAAACAGATTCGTAAAAACTGCTTTTGACGCCCCAGCTGCCATTAGCCACTTAAAATCCCGTAATTATCATCCTATCATGGGCCTGTTAACGAGCAGTAAAAATAAGGCCATTGAATATGGTAATTTATTCGTAAATTAGCCTAATGAGAATAGGTTTCAGACACTGTTTACTTGCGGGCTGCCTGTGCCTGGCCGGCGACAGGAGTGACGTGCCTGGGAGGGTGGCCTAGGTTGGGCAGGTGCCCACCTGGTGGCAATGCCCCCTCCGCAAGGCTCCACGCCCAGAGCATGGATTCCTGTTCCTTTTATTAAGACAGTTTCTGGCTCCTGTGGGTCACTGGGCAGGGGACAGTCCTGTCCCCAGCAGGAATTTGGAAAGAAAAACTAAATACCAGGGCCTATATCAGTGATGGCGAACCTCTGACACGCGAACTCATTTTTTTGGTTGATTTTTCTTTGTTAAATGGCATTTAAATATATAAAATAAATATCAAAAATATAAATCTTTGTTTTACTATGGTTGCAAATATCAAAAAATTTCTCTATGTGACACGGCACCAGAGTTAAGTTAGGGTTTTTCAAAATGCGGACACGCCAAGCTCAAAAGGTTCGCCATCACTGGCCTATATGGTCAGAGCTGAGGGGTGCTCAGGACCTGGGTGAACTCGGGCATGTCACAGCATGGCCCTCAGTTTTCTCATCTGTAAAATGGGATTCATGTACCAATCCATGGAGTTGTTTTAAAGATGAAGTAATAATTTAGACGACTGACAGGCACGTAGTTAGTGCTTTATACACATTATTATCTTCCTTATTATTCTAATCATGAGAGTATTAGCAGATAAAACCTGGGACTGGCTGACTCGCCCTTGACTATGTCCCTGCCATAGTGGGTGGAATAGTGTTCTCTGCACAAGCCGTGTCCACCTGGAACCTCAGAATGGGAGCTGAACTCAAACACAGGATCTCGCAGTCATTATTAAGACGAACTCACACCGGATTAGGGTGGGCCCTGGGTCCGGCTCCTGGTGCCCTTATGGGAAGAGGCGGGGACACACAGAGACACGGAGAAGAGGAAGAGGCCGCCACACAGAGGCTGGGATGATGCAGCCTCAGTCGGGGAGCTCCCGGGGCCACCTGAGGCTGAACGAGGCGGGAAGGCTCCCCCCTGGAGAAGGCCTGAGTCCAGGAGGACGCCCAGATGCTGGCTGTGCGCCTTCGCACAGGTCCCTGCGCCTCTCCAGCAGGCAGCCCCCTTTGGCAAGGCCTCTGAGCCTAACCCCCGGAGGACGCATCACTCTGTCCCCTGGAGCGTCTCAGTTGTCACAGGAGGCGCATACTCGGGTCCTAAGATCCATCATCCCCCGCAGCTCTCTCCGTCTCTCCCCCAGCCCCGTCCCTTTCCTGGCCCGAAGCCCCAACAATAGAACCTTCCCACCCATCCAGCCCGCACCCTCACCTCCAGGCCTCCTCACCACATTCCTTTCATCACAAGGAAGAAACCAGGCTCAGAAAGACTCATCTGAGGTCGCACAGCCGGGAGCAGGGGCGGAGCCATAGCTCAGACCCCAGTCACTTGCCTGGTGGAGCAGGGTGTCCCCTCCTCACTGAGGCTCTGGAAGAAGGTGCCAATCAAACCCCACCAGGTGGCATGTCCCAGGGCTGCTGGTCGCTGCCAGCCCTGAAAGCAGAGAGGGGCCCCGCCTCCGGGTTCCCTTGGGCTCCCGGGAGCCTGGCTTTAGGATGCTCTGTGCACACCTCATGGGCCCTAAATGGTGCCCGCGAGGCTGGAGCCAGCATTGTCGTTACCCTGGTGAGTTCTCTCCTGGACACCCCAGGGGAAGCGAGCGGCTCCGCCTGCAAAGCCACAGCTTGAACCACCCTCTGCAGGTCCTTGTTTGCACCCACGGGCACCCCATGTGAAAAAGCATGGAGCCTCCCCCCTGACGCCCCACCGCAACCCCCTCGCCTGGACTGGGGCGGAGGACCTGGGCCATTCCTCTCCCTTCCAGGGGCTGCGAGCGTTCAGGGGCCATGGTGATAAGGCTGCCGACTGCCTTGTGACCAAACGGATTTCCAACTGCGTTTGAAAAGGAAAATATCTTTCCGATGTCGCAAATAATGAAAAATGACGGGCGCGTTTATAACCGTGGGTTTAGCCACCGCGTCCCCCGCAGCCCCGACTGGGGCTCTCCCGAGGCCTGCTGAGCATTAATTCACTCCCTCTCTCTGCGCGCAAAGAAATGGGCCCTTCCGCCTCCATTCCGCAGCGCATTAGCTTCAGGCCTGTTGGAAACGGGTTAGCATCTGCTCTCATAGACACCAGCGCCGCGTAGGGGGCGGCCGAGGGCTGGGGACTCGGTGTCCTCAGGGTACAAATGTCAGGTCTCCATCAGGGCGCAGCTGAGAAGACGTGGCCTAGAACCACCACGGGACAGGGCAGGGGGGTTAGATTTGGGGGCAGGGAGGGGCAAGAAGACATTAAAGGGCCAACCTGCCCGGCCAGTGTGGCCCAGTGGTTGAGCATCCACCCATGAACCAAGAGGTCCTGGGTTCCATTCCCGGTCAGGACACATGTCTGGGTTGCGGGGTGCATCCCCAATGGGGGGGGGGGTGCAGGAGGCAGCCAATCAATGGGTCTCTTTCATCTATGTTCTATCTCTCTATCCCTCTCCCTTCCCCTCTCTCTAACATCAATTGAAACAACAACAACAACATATTTGCGCTAACTGTTTTGGCTCAGTGGATAGAGCATCGGTCTGCAGACCAAAGGGTCCCGGGTTCGAGTCCAGTCAAGGGCACATACCTTGGTTGCAGGATCCTCCCTGGCCCAGGCCCTGTTCGGGGCTCGTGCAGGAGGCAACCAATCGATGTGTTTCTCTCACATCGATGTTTCTCTCTGTCTTTCCCTCTCTCTTCCACTCTCCCTAAAAATCAAAGGAAAAATATCCTCAGGTGAGGATTAACAACAACAACAAAAAAAACATATGAAAGGGTGAACCCCTTCCGGGAGAAGGTGTTGGGAAACAGGTTGCCTTTAAATCCCCGCAGGTGATGCCAATGTGCAACCCAGATTGAGAACGGGTGTCTGCTGGGCCAGTGGTTCTTAAAGTAGGAACTTGGGCCGCCAGCATCGGTATCAGCATCACCTGGGATCTTGTTAGAAATGCAAGTTCCCAGGCCCCCCGCCCCAGACCTGCTGAGTCAAACACCTCTGGGCCTGGGCCCCCCCCCCGCAGTCGGCATTGCAATCCAGGACATGTCTGAAGTTCCTACAAGTTTGGGAGCCACTGAGCTAGCCCTTGCCAGGGTAAGAAAGGTATATTCGTTCTTCTGGCCATTCGCTCACTCGTTTATTCCTTCGCTCGCTCATTCCGGAGTTTGGGCTCGAGGAACGTGCCATCTCATTATGGAATTTCCCAGGTAATAGAGGTCCAGGTGAAGGCATCAGCGTCAGGGAAGGCTTTGGCCCGAGCCGTCTAAGATCAGCCCCAGGTCCCCTCTTCCCTCTGTCTGTGTGCATCGTTTGAGCAGCCAGCACCACGGCTGGGACCTCCACGTGTGTGTGCTCTTACCCACCGTTGCTTCAGCAAATACTTCGTTAAGCACCTACAGCAGCGATGGCGAACCTATGACACGCGTGTCAGAGGTGACGCGTGAACTCATTTTTTTTGGTTGATTTTTCTTTGTTAAATGGCATTGAAATATATAAAATAAATATCAAAAATATACGTCTTTGTTTTACTATGGTTGCAAAGATCAAAAAATGTCTCTATGTGACACGGCACCAGAGTTAAGTTAGGGTTTTTCAAAATGCGGACACGCCGAGCTCAAAAGGTTCGCCATCACTGACCTCCAGGGTACCATGCGCCACGCTAGAGGCTTGAGATTCAGAGAGACTTACACCTTCCGAGTTAGAGCTCTAAAGACGAGCAGGACTGAGGGGAAGGGGGAAGGACCCAGAGTGGATCGTTCTGGCTGGAAGCTCACACCAGGACAAACGGAAGCCTGGTTCTTCCCTGGTAGCAGCCAATCTCCTTCCCACTCACAGGAGCAGAAAAATGCCTCAGTCAAGACCGTGGCCGCTGTGCCCAACAGCCTGGGTTCACACCTGGCCTTTAGACTTCCTAGCTGGGTGGCCTTGAGCAAGTTACCTGAGGTCTCGCCTGCCTCAGTGTCTTGAGCTGTTCAATGGGGATAAAACGCAGTAGCTGCCCCCATTGGATTGTGACAGGAACTGAATGAGAACTGGCGAAGTGCTTAGAACAAGTGCCTGGCCCACCGGCGCTATTAAATCTTTGTTAGCTACATCACACACATTAGTTCTGAGAAGATTGCTCAAAAACAAAACCCACTTTACAACCAGATTGCTTTTTCAGAGGTACCGGGGACATACATTGCTTGTTCAAGGATTACCATAGGGAATTCATTTTAGGGAGGAAATGACTTGTGTATCCATATGTTGAATTTGCTGAAAGTGAGCTAGGCATCTCCCCGGCTTCCGACAATGGCAGGGAGGGACTTTTGCTAGGAAGTGTGGCAGGATTATTGTGAAACGCTCACCTCAGAGGGCTCTGGAAGTCCCTCGAACTCCCCTGTGTCTTCTCCCCTTCCTGGCCCTGAAAGTCCCTTCCAACCCTGGGAGGTGAGAAGGTGCGTTAACCTAGAGCTACTCAGGGACACCGTGTCCCGTCTTCCTAACAGCTCAGGATGGCCCGGTTGGGGTGGCTCAGCGGTTGAGCATCGACCTATGAACCAGGAGGTCACAGTTCGATTCCCGGTCAGGGCACATGCCCTGGTTACAGGCTCCATCCCCAGTGCAGGGCGTGCAGGAGGCAACCGATCAATGGTTCTCTCTTATCATTGACGCTTCTATCTCTCTCTCGCTCTCCCTTCCTCTCTGAAATTGATTAAAAAAAAATATATTTAAAGAAAAGAAAAGAAAAATATTAAGAGCTTCTATGAATCCACAAACAACCCCTGCTCTGCAACGTAGCTTCACTATACATGTCTTCCCATGCCCTGTATATTTCCCTTTGCTTTCTGTTTTCACAGGAAGTGCTGAAGCCAGAAGTGGTCCCCACCCATCTTCTGAGCGTCTCAGCCAAGGTGCTGGAACCGTGAAGGTGAGGTCAGTGCAGTCCTGGGCAGGAGCCACCCATCACTGCCTCACACCCATTGGCGCAGGACCACCTCGGGGCGTCAGGGCCCAAGGATGATCTCAAGCTTTGCACAATTATTACAGGTGTCAACAGCACGGAAACGAAGCCAGGAGCTGAGCCGGGCCGAGGCCCGTCAAGCTCCAAAAAAGGAGCATTCTGCTTCCCGCCTCTCTTGCCAAGGATGATCTCAGATTCATCTGTTCCCATTCACCGCGCGCAGAGGCCTGGATCTCGACAAGGGCGCGGCTGCCTTTCCCCTTCTCCGGTTCCCGAAGTCGGGCTGGGTGGGGACGCTGAAGGCCAGAGCTGGGGCGCGTCCAGAGGAAAGTGTCCTCATCCTGGCCGCCGCAGATGTCTGCTACCTACAAGGCGCTTGGCGTCTCTCCTCGCCGCTCTGCTCTCTCCTCCAGGCCTCTGCCCGCCCCAGGTCTCCAGGGACTCATTTGTTTTTTTCTTCTTTAATGTTGAACGTTTACCCTGGGAATGCAGAGTTGGATGAGGTGGGGCCCTGGCTGGTGGAGCTCACAGCTGGAACACAGGATGGGGGCAAGTGGCCGAGTAAACAGGCGGCGAAACACGGCTGTGGGAAGCATGGCCCTGGAGACCAGGGTGCACAAGAGCGTGGGATGGGCAGCGACACGGCCTGGGAGTCAGGGAAGGTTCCAGGGGCAAAGGGGGTCCGGACTGAGGGAGGTTTGTGCGCATCCGTCAGACCCTGCCTGTGGGTCCTCGGGCCTTAGGGATTCAGGGTGCTGGGCTGTAGGTATCTTTGAGCCTTAGGGATTGTTCTAGAGACCCACGGGGCAGGCTAGCAGGGCCAGGCGGTTCAGCAGCCCCAACACAGGGCAGTCCTCACCCAGCGGCACTTGGGAGATGGTGCATAAAGCCCAGCGCCCTCTCTCTTCAGGCGGGACAATGCTGAAGTGGATGCGTCACCGTGCGTTCTGGAATGTCTCTGCCGGATCCGGCTCCCGTCACCCTCCGTGAGAACTGCCTTTATCACAGACCCTTGATGACCTGCCTCACTTCCCCAGACTCCAAGGGGAGCACCCTGGGGTCCCCTCCCCCAAATACCACTCGGCCTTGAGTCCTTACCTCCGAGTCTGCTTCTGGGGAGATTGCAGCGAAGACGGGTTTGCGAGGCGGAGAGCGATGCTTTCGGGTCGGGTGTGGTTGGGAGGGATCTCAGGGTCCAACTTCTCTGTCTCGGGTGCGACAAGAAAGCCGGGGAGGATCGGCCGGGATGCTGGGCCACAGCCCCACCTTCTAGACCTGGAAGCGCGAACAGCACTACGTGCCCACGCCCCTGATGCGCTTGGAGCTACCCTCAGGGGGCACACGCGTGAACCATCTGCGTGGAGAATGCACCCGACCGAAGGCCGCCCACCCCAGCTCCCCCGTGCTCTCATGCATGCACTCCACAGGAAACGGAAGAGCTCCTGCAAAGGAACAGCAGAGGGTAAATTGCATAAATTAGCATGCATTAGCATAGCCTTCCTCTCAGACCCCTGATACACCCTGTAGAACTCAAGTACTTTTGGTCCGTACTTTGTGCAACCACGGTTGTGCCAGTGGCTAGTTTTTTTTAAACATTCACGTCTGGCCTAGTCCAGCCGGATGCTCACAGATGCTGGATACAGCCTGGCAGGAAGGATGAGGTGAGGGTGCTCCAGCCCCTCCTATCCCAGAGCGCGTCCCTCTCCTCCTGTGAACCTCTCGACCGACACCCCCGAGGCCTGTTCTGCAGATGGAAGCCCTGAAACCCAAGGGGCAGTGACTTGCCCACAGTCACTCTGCTGACAAAGGGTAGAGGCCGGACTGGGGCCAGGAGGTCCCAGCTCCCGGCCTCCTGGTTGGGCATATGGTGAGGACGGAACTGAGACCCAGAGAGGGGAGGGTGGAGGCCCAGAGCGGTCCCGGAGACTTCTGGACCCAGGACTCCTGAGACCTGGCGGCCAGTGAGCACCGGCTCCATCGAGCAGTCACGCCCAGGGGTGACCGTGGACACGCGGGCACCCCTGTCTGCTGGGTTCTCCACAGGGATCAGCAGTTCCCCGCAAGTGTCCTTGGCACGACCCAGCCCCCGGCGTGTCTCCAGATGTCAAAGGAGAAAAATAGAGAGTTAATGAAGGAAGCAGGAAGAGAAGGCAGGGAGGAAGAAAGGGAGGAAGGAGGGAGACTGACCGTAGATGGACAGCCCGCCCCCTGGAGGTGGACTGGAATGGGAACAAGCTGACTTCTGTCCCTGGTTCTGGCCTGAGGGTTTTCCATCCAAGGGCTTCCCGCTGCCTCAGTGCCTCAGCTCTCCCTTCATCTGACGGAAGTCCGCGTGACCCCTTCACGAACGGCTGCAGCAGCCACAGCGCCAACGACACAGGCAAGCACTCCTCCAGAGCAGGCCCAGGCCCGGCCCGGCTCTCAGTAAGCGCTTTGGGACCTTGGCCCCCTGGCTGCTCCGAAAGACCTTCCCAGAGCCCCTGAGCCCAGCCCCTCGTGCAGATGAGAAACGGAGACACGCATGCGATCGAGTCACATGGTCAGGGCCACGGGGCCGGGAGTGTCAGCCCCGCAGGGCTGGGGTCTGCGACCACCAGGCCACCCTAGTCCCTGGGGCTGGACTAGGCCAGACTTGAAGGTTAAAAAAAAATAAACAACCAGCCACAGGCACAACTGTGTTTCACAAAGTAGAGGCTGGAAATATTTGAATTCTAGAAGGTGTGTTAAGGAAGGGGTCTGACAGGAAGGTTATGCTAACTTATGCTAATGCATGCATTTACTCTTTGCCATCCCTTTGCAGTAGCTCTTATATTTTCCCATGGAGGGCACGGGGGAGCTGGGGTGTGCGGCCTGCAGTCAGGTTCATTCTGATGCAGGTGTTTCATTGGTGAGGGTCCTTCAAGCCGATCAGGGCTGTGGGCGTGGAGTGCTGTTGGTGAACGCGGATGGGGCCACGGGCCTCTGGATGGGAGGACATCTGTGTGAGAGCCTGGCCAGGTGCCGAGCACACAGTAGGTGCTCAGCACACGCTCGGTCCTTGCCTAGCCTGCTTGCGTCAGGCCCCGAGAGCCAGCCTTTTAAATCCACAGCCCCCTCTCCTCCTCTGGGCATCTCTTCATTTAACCAGAGCCTGAGTAGAGGCCTGACACCCCATTCTCCTTTCGCCGCCTTCCCAACAGAAAGCCTAACAGAAGGCATAAGCGCTCTGCGTCAGCCCCCCACCCACCCCGGCAGCCACGCCGCGGGAAAGCGATTGAGGTCAGGGGAGGCGGACAGCCTACCCATCACGCCCGCCGCGGCCATCCCTCACACGGTGACATGCAATCGCCGCCCAGGGTCACCTCTGGGGAAGCGATTCCTTCGAGCGCCACACAGCAGCTCTGCCGGGTCGCCAGGTGGAACCCATGGGCCATCGCTGCCTCCGTAATAAATGGCTGACCAAGGCGGCCCCTTCCTCCACGGAACCCGGGCGCATTTACGGTAACGACGTCCACCTATTCGCGCTGCGGCACCGGGCCGGCCGCCCGCTCGGCTCCCAGGCAGCAGAGCGCGAATCCCAGCGGCCTGGGAGGCAGCAGCGGGGAGTGATTCCCTCCGCCAGGAAAGGAAGAGGTGAAGGAAGAGGGGAGCCGCCCGCTGGGGCCCATAAGCCCGCACTGGTCCCCAGGCCCTGTGCCCGCCCAGGGAGACGCGCTGCCAGGGGACCTGGCGTCTGTGTCTCTCTGTCACGTCTGTGCTGCACGGAGTCTGTGATGAAGACCGGACCACAGATGAGGGCTGTGGTTCCTGCTCAAGCGGAAGTCTATGGTCCGGCAGCTCCAAACTCCACCAAGACCAGTGAGTTTGGGGGGAGAGAGAGAGAGAGAGAGAATGAGAGAGAGAGAGAGAGAGAGAGAGGAGGGGAGAGGAGGGGAGAGAAAAGTGATACAGAAACATGAATGAGAAAGAACAGAAATGGAAATGATTTGAAACGGAGAGAGAGGAGCCTCCCAGATGAGGGGAAGGAACAATGTAGACGCAAACCTTCTGAAGGAGACGGAGGGTGGGGGGGAGGAGACGGAGAGGGCAGGAGCCTGCCTTTGCAACGCTGGGTTTTGTTTCCACGAGAAGAAAAACTGTTCTTTGTTATCCAAGGCCTTGAGTGACACCCGCAGACCTCCCAGAGCCCCGCTCCAGCACAGCGGCACCCAGGCCAGTGGGAGCGGGCACACACACACGCTCACACACGCACGCACACACACATGCACAGACACACACACTCACACACATGCACACACATGCGCATGCGCACACACAAACACATGCACACACGCTCACACAGACACTCACACACATGCACACACATGCACACACATATGCACACACATGCACACACATGCTCACACACTCACACATGCTCACATACGCACGCGCGCACACACAGGCTCACACACACTCACATACACACATGCACACATGCACACACACACACTGACACGCAGCCTGCAGCCAACCCCCTCCCCACCCCCAGCCCTGAACACAATTCAGTCCCAGAATAGATAGAGCAGTGAGTGGTCCACGCCAAAGGAAACAGGCCAAAAACCAGACTGGGGCCGGGAGGGGGGAGGGGACGAGGAAGGGGGAGGAGAGGATGGGGGCGCGGGATCCAGGTCTGGGGCCCAGATAGGACCCGCACTGCAACTGGAATGGGAGGGACCCTGGAGGCCCGCTGTGGGCTGCAGCGCCCAGGCCTGGGCCTCCCGTCATCCCAGCATCAGGGCCCAATCTTGGCGGCTCATGGCCCCCCCCCCCCCCATCTTACCCACGGAGCCCGGGGTCACGGGCTTGCAGAAGGGAGGACCCGCAAAGAGGAGCCAGTCCCTGGGCCGGGAGCCCAGCTCCCCGTGGCTGGCAGCGTCTCCCTTCTGACATGGTGGGCAGCTTCCGGGCAACCTTTTGCCTCCCTCGTTCTCTCTCTCTCTCTCTCTCTCTCTCTCTCTCTCTCTCTCTCTCTCTCTCCACCCCTGCTACCTCCCCGTAATTTGCCAAAATTAACAGATTTATGGCAGCGTTTTGGTTTGGATCAACTTTTCGTATGTACTTTGCGAGAGAAAAACATTTGCCTCTCCCCGACTTGCTGTTTGCCCATTAATACGCTCCGCACTCGCTGGTGCTTAATGACTGTTGAGCTTTCTCTCTGTTCATAGAAAATGTTGTTGTTGTGACGAAGGGTGCCAGGGTTCTCGCAAGTACAAACACACCAAAGCCATAAAAAGGGCAATTAATTCTTTAAAAAAAAATTTTTCTTTCGAGAGAGAGAGTGGGAGAGAATGGATGCTCTGTTTACAGAAAAGCCAGGGAGAAAACAGATACGTCTAAGAGGTGTCCTCACAGGGCAGTCACGGCTCCTGTAAGCTCGGGGAACACACGTGTCCGTAGAAAAGATTGTCCGGCAGCAATGTGGATCCCCCACCCCCCAAGGATGGCTGTGCGAATTCAAGAGAAAATGTGTATCAAGGGCTCAGTTTGGTGCCCGGCAAAGAGGAGGCGGATAGGAGTTACCCGGGTCCTTATCCATCCCTGTGTGCACAGAGCAGCTTATCTGGGTGGGGCCGGGGGCTGGGTTCTGCGGGTGCAGAGTTCAGGAAGATGGACCAGTCCTGCCCGGGTAGAGGTGACCAGCCAATCGCGGGAGATGGGCAGTAAACAT